>NC_052506.1:14360354-14390302 GCF_014356525.2 Nilaparvata lugens
TTTTTCTGATATGCCAGAGCAGTATAGATCATTGCTGGGACTATGCAATGGACTTGTAACTCACAATCAAGGGTTTTGTCTTTATGGTCACATTATGATTGAAGTTGCCAGTGATGACATTGACACTTTCCCAACCAGCCACCCCAAGGAGAGTATGAGTCAAATGCTTTTTATAAGCTTATGGATATACCAAAATTTATAACTCTGAAATTGATGTTGCTTTCCATGACGAAAGTATGAGGAATCCATTTCACTCCTGAAGAGGAGCTTCATCAGCCTGACACAAGGGGGCGCTTGCTCTTCTTATGGGTTGGACTGTGTGGCCAAAATGTGGGAAAATATTACATTTGATTTGAAGTTAAGTTGATTATTTAATAAGTTGGATTTGTCATTTTTGAGGTGTTTAAAGATTTTGTATTGTTTCAGTGTGTTGAGTTGAATGTGTAGGATTTTAATATATGTTTGTATGTTTTTGTGAATGTGTCCTGTGGCTATTAAATATGAATCTACATATGCAGAACATTGTGAAGGTACCAAAGCTTGTCCTCACTCTACATAATCAAACAATTCCAAAACAATATATCACTCACAAGAATATACAGAATATCATACACAATCATCAATCAATAACATATTTTAATATAAAAATAACAATAGAAATCTAAGTACCATTTTTTTAAATTGTTCACTCGTAACATGTTTTAGCAATTACAATGCCATCATCAAGTGATTGGGGAATAAATGAAATTACATGAAATAAATACTACTTATTTTTGAAGCTGAAAATTAGGTGTTTTTCACAATACAAGGAGCACTGTTGTCAGGTGTACCTGGAAATCTGTATGAGATAGAGCGCTCTACCTGACCTCAGATTGTAGAGCACAAAAATACCCCCAGAGAGATTTTGAATTATACATCTAAATGGTAACAATCCGAAGATATTGTTGATCAAAGTCTAAAATTAATCGAAAATTGATTTACTCTTAAAATTTCACTCATTTTTGAAAAATCATTACTCAGTAATCATTGGAGATAGAGAGATCCGAATGATCTCATTTTATTCAGAATTTCATATTCTAGAAAAAAGGCAAGAGAAAATTTTTCTGTCCGATTACGAGATTTGACAGAAATAGCTGAAAACTGGAAAATGAGCTGAAAATACAAGGTTTTTGGGCCACCCTGTATCTAGCACAAGGAAATTTTGCATGAAGAAATTGGTTCTGGACTTCTCTTATGTACCCAAATAGTATATTAAGAAATCAGAACTACAATATAAATTGCAAGCACACCCCCTTTTTTATGTCTATATTGACTGGACTATTATGCTTTTCCTTCTCAGCAATTGCCATTGACTTATAAGTTTCAAAACACGAGCAATGTCCACTCTCAAGAAACAGTGAGGTACAGGCTCTCCCATATTTTCTATAACTAGAAAATAGTAACACTTGTTCATGTAAGTAGAATAAAAATGGGAATTCTGGCACAACCTTGGGTTGTGCCAGAATCCCCCTTTTCATTTTCATATAGGTAAGAAATCACCTTGCTATGCTTTCAAGGAAGGCTGTTTCAACGACCCCCACTCTACCTCCCCCTGTCACATGACCAATGGCCACGCCCACCAGTCTTTATCAGCATCCACTTCCTGTTCCAACAAGTTTGTATGACATCATCCCTCAACTATCTTACTATAAATACTGCAGCATTGATCTGCATTCGTTCAGTTCGATAATGTCAACAGTGCAGTAAACATGGATACTTCTAAAGTGTTTAATGTACCTACACTCTGTGGTAATAAAATCAAGCCTACCAATGAGCGGTTTGGTTTGTGGCTTCTAACAGAAAACCTGTACAATGACAACCATGTGACAGACATTGGAAATATCGATTACACTGCTGGAGAAGAATCACTGCTGTTGTTGCAGGATGACTCAAATCTTGTGCCTATTACAGAACCTTTTGTGACAATATAATGCTTGTGAAAATCTGTGCTTTAGATGATTGTGAGGCAATGGACAAAAGACTTTTTGAACTAAAAAAGGATATATGTGGATAACTTATATTTCAGAGGCAAATTCTCTAATATGGTGTTAGCTAAACATAGAGTCAAAGCAAAGCTGCCTTACCTATTGGACAGTGGAAGTGATATGTCTCAAAAGATTCTACAAGTGCTTGGCAAAGATAATTACAACGAGGTGAAACAAAAATACCAGGAACCAGTGGGTATACCCTACAAAGTGGAGCTTGCAGACGTACCAACTGCTACAAAGTGGAGCTCGCAGATGTACCAATTGCTACATTGATGGAAGAGCTACCGAGACTATTGGAGCAGCTGAGAAAGGAGCACTGCTATCTACTAGACCTGGACATAACACAGGACTTTGCTGGGGATATTCAACAAGAATGGGTTGTGTGACTTTCTAACTACAAATCATTGTTTCTGCTTCCAAGGAGAATATAAAGAAGACTATAATGTGATAGTGGATAACAACAAAACTGTTGGGATTGATTGTTTGACTTGGGTTAATAGTAATGTGAGGGTGAAAATTTATAATAAGTTTGTATGTCAAATCACAAGGCCTGGTGTGAGCAAGCAGTTGGGTAACCATATTGTAGACTTTATTGCCTGTCCAGATATAAGTTTACGGGAAACTTTTACCTCTGATGCAGCCAAAATGCATGGTATTACACGTTTGGAAGCTACAATCTATAACTACAGTTTAGCAAATAGAGACAACAGCAAAAACATTGACCCTATTTAGGATAACTTGTCACTTTTGAATAATAGTAGAAATTATTTTCTGAAATGCTCCAATTTATTCTGTGTCCTTGGCCATCATGGATAGTATAAAATTTCGTGAAAGCACAGCATGCAGCACTTAGCAAAGCTGGGGAGAAATAAGTAAGACATTGAAGTGGAATTTTAGCATCAGACCTCAGCCACTCTCTCAGCCAAAATGCTATAGCATTTGTACTGTCTCTCAGAGATCATGCAAACAATATTGGTATTTGATTTTCTACATCGGACTCAGTTTTTATGACACCACAATAAAGGAAAATGTGACCAGACAATTTCCTGCAGGTCGCTGTATTTTTTTAACTATCCCCACCTGTGGCATCAATGAACAATGTTGGTACAGTAGAACGTCGATAATTTGGATGTCAAAAATCTGGACAGTCAATCATCCGGATTCTCATCTCTGGCAAGAAATAAAATTTTCATACCTTCTGTCCTCAGTGCTAAGCTCCTTACTTAAGAGTGGGCGACAGGAGAATGGCGCGAGGTGAGGAGAAAGGGAGTGGTCATCGAAGGTGGAGGTCTACCTACCAATAATTGAATAATGTATATGCAATTTTAACAGCTTTATTTCTTAAATAGTGCGTGCTGACTGTTTTTTAACGTAATTTTGATAATCTGGATAATTTGATAATCCGGATGAGGTCTGGTCCCAATTAATCCAGATTATTGATGTTCTACTGAACTTGTGTTTTTGTGCAGTAAAAGTTGTATAGTCGGAGCTGACCAGTAGTGAACAGAAAATTTGTCCATGCCAACATCCTTTATGGAATTCTTGTAAGGTTTGCTATACTTTATTAACTGGATGGATTTGAATAGATTGTCATGAATGTATTTTTTTGTAACCACCTGACTCTTAGCCCTACCCAAGGTTTTTCCATCATAGCACCATCGAAGCACCAACCAATGCTATCATTTAAGACCTTGTATCTCACTTGGAGGCCGAGATCTGACTGGGTGAGGCCATATTCACTGTGAAGTTAGCCCTACCCAAGGTTTTTCCATCATAACTCCTGAACAGGTCAAGTACCAATGATGGGGATTGGTGCTCCTGCCAAAACTAACAGAGCACTAACCAATGATACCATTTAGGACCTTGTATCTTACTTGGGGGCTGAAATCTGACTGGGTGAGGCCAAATTCACTGTGAAGTTAGCCCTACCCAAGGTTTTTTCATCATAACTCCTGAACGGGACAAGCACTAGCGATGGGGATTGGTGCTCCTGCCAGCACTAATGAAGCACTAATCAATGATACCATTAAGGACCTTGTATCTCACTTGGGGGCCGAGATCTGATTGAGTGGGGCCAAGTTCACATGAAGTTAGCCCTACCCGAGGTTTTTTCATTATAACTCCTGAACGAGAAAAACACTAACAATGGGGATTGGTGCTCCTACCAGCACTAATGAAGCACTAACCAATGATACCATTAAGGACCTTGTATTTTACTTGGGGCCGAGAACTGACTTGATGAGGCCAAATTCACTGTGAAGCTAGCCCTACCCAAGGTTTTTTCATCATAACTCCTGAATGGGACAAGCACTAACGATGGGGATTGGTGCTCCTGCCAGCACTTCACTAACGAAGCACTAACCAATGATACCATTCACGACCTTGTATCTTACTTGGGGGCCGAGATCTGACAGACCTTATTCTTGACCTAGCTTTCGTTAATAGTGAGTATCACAATGGATTTTGGAGATTATAATAAACAAGTTCAAACCAGTTAAGGTGAAAAGCAAACACGAAATAAATAACTTTGGACCAAGACAGCAAAAAAAAAAAAGCCAGAAATAGTGCTGCTGCAAAAGAAGTCCCTGTAGTTACATGTGAGCATAAAAATGAAAAGATTTCTCAATGTGATGTTTCAACACTAGATGATGATGATATAAAAGGTAAGATTTCAACATAATCTTCTATATCTTAACACATTTCAGACGGTCTTGGAAACATCTTAAATGGCTGAAATGACGTGCTACGGCTATTTACGCTCACAGACACAGTGCGAGTCTGGCTCGCACAGCCTACATCACATTTTTAAATGATTCACTACGTATTATACTCGTTCTCAGGCTGTTCAAAACTATTACCAGGCCATTCTATATATCTTTGTCATCATTGAAAACCAGCTGTTACTTCTTTTCTTCTTCTCTGTAGTTCACAGTCGATGTTGGTCTATAACCTAGTTTTCAATCAACAACCAACGTGCTCCTGGTGTTTTATTGTTCGATATAACTTAGACCTAGTCTAGTTCTAAAACCGTGGAAAAGTATAATGTCTGGGAACGAAAAAATCCTTTCAAATAAAGAATTATTTGAAATCTTATATAATGATTCAGATTCAGAATTGGAAGTCAGCAACAATTTCGACTCTGATTCAGAGCTTTTTGAAAATACAGGTAGGCTATGAGCTATTTTATTTTTCATATTTGTTTTTCATGTTCATTCTCTAGGCTATGAGAATCTCAATATTCATTATTGCCTTCAGAAAACTCAAGTGTTGCCTTTGATATTTTCCATCAGCTCGATATAATCACTCCATATTATTATATAACCATTCTCCATAATATGTTTTGTGTTGTTTATTTACAAATGCGATAATCGATCTTTGAAGTACACAAATCACATAATATATTGTATTGTTTACAGATGTAAGCGATGCCATGTTAGAAGAGGAACAACCAGCAGAGAACATTGAGCAATCCGAGATAATTGACATAGAAAATTTATAACTCTGAAATTGATGTTGCTTTCCATGACGAAAGTATGAGGAATCCATTTCACTCCTGAGAGGAGCTTCATCAGCCTGACATGAGGGGCGCTTGCTCTTATGGGTTGGACTGTGTGGCCAAAATGTGGGAAATATTACATTTGATTTGAAGTTAAGTTGATCATTTAATGAGTTGGTTTTGTCATTTTTGAGGTGTTTAAAGATTTCGTATTGTTTCAGTGTGTTGAGTTTATTTTTGAAGAATAACTCCTGAACGTGACAAGCACTAACGATGGGGATTGGTGCTCCTGCCAGCACTAATGAAGCACTAATCAATGATACCATAAGGACCTTGTATCTCACTGGAGGCCGAGATCTGATTGAGGGGGCCAAGTTCACATGAAGTTAGCCCCACCCAAGGTTTTTTCATTATAACTCCTGAACGAGAAAAACACTAACAATGGGGATTGGTGCTCCTGCCAGCACTAATGAAGCACTAACCAATGATACCATTAAAGACCTCGTATTTTACTTGGGGCCGAGAACTGACTTGATGAGGCCAAATTCACTGTGAAGCTAGCCCTACCAAGGTTTTTTCATCATAACTCCTGAACGGGACAAGCATAACAATGGGGATTGGTGCTCCTGCCAGCACTTCACTAACGAGGCACTAACCAATGATACCATTCACGACCTTGTATCTTACTTGGGGGCCGAGATCTGACAGACCTTATTCTTAGCACTTAACAGAACACATCGGTCATTTTGACCGATGCGAATTTTTGTGCCCTCATATTGGCCCTACTGATTAATGTAGGCGCTTCCCGCTCACAATACCTTCCTCCCACTCCCTTGCCAGCACGCTAACGGAATATTAGTTAGTTTAGCCTTGAGCTTTGCATGGTGCGTGTGTTCTGTTGTTTTGTCGGGTGGTCATATTTACCGGGTGTGTACTGGAACGTTATCCTAGTGTTGGTCAAGTTGACCATATGTGTTCGGTAATGTAGACTGTTGTGAACTTCTATTCGTCTTATGCGTTATTATAACTGTCATCTATCACTTATTATTCATCATAATTGTTTCATCGTATTCATCGTTTGTTATTCATATTTTGGTTCTTCCTTATACATATTTCTCAAATAAAATGAGCCGACCTGGGACAAGTAAATCCACAAATATGTCTTTGACAGTTGGTGATCCATCTTTTGAAGACCAAGTTTGTAGATTATTAGATGAAGATATGGACGACCCAAATGATTCTGATGAAGAAGATTCAGTTGTGGATGACTCAGATGCTGACCCCGACTATGTGATGCATGAGAGTGGTGGAGAAGATGAATCAAGTAGTTCGGAGGATGAAGAATTGCTGGATGAGGTCGTGGGTGAGTCAAATGTAGTAGTGAATGCTGTTGCTCCAGATACTCCCCTACCACAATATTTTATAGAAAGGATGAGAAAAACTGAACAGGGCCCTCCAAATGCTTGGAAAAGCACTCATCCAACAGAAAACAAACAGACAAAGCGGCACCCAATCAGAGATTTTCAACAAAGTCATAGGGAATAGTCAGGTTGTGTATCGACCTTCAGCATATATTACAATTGATGAAATGCTTGTTCCATTTCGAGGTCGCTGCTCTTTTAGGATGTATATGCCTAAGAAACCAAAAAAATATGGCATAAAGGTAATGTGCCTTGCCGATGCTAAGACTTCTTACCTGTGCAATGCATACATTTACACAGGAAAAGGCAGTGACGGAATCGGATTGACAGAAACAGAAAAAAATCTCAGTATTCCTACTCAATCAGTGCTTCGTTTGTGTAAAACTATCGAGGGGAGCAATAGAAACGTTACGGCAGACAATTGGTTTTCTTCTATAGAGTGTGTGGATGAACTTACCAAAAGGAAACTTACATACGTTGGTACATTGAAGAAGGATAAATGATGCATACCTAATGAATTTCCTCCAAACAACAATCGCCCAACCGTATCTACCCTATATGGTTTCAGAATGATACAACTCTTCTATCTTTTGTGCCTAAAAATAACAGAGCAGTTTGTGTTTTGTCAAGCATGCATCACACAATAGAAACGAATGAAGAGAAAAGAAAACCTGAGATTATTTGTTTCTACAATGGCACTAAAGCCGGTGTTGACCACCTTGACATGAAATGTGCCATATATTCATCAAGTAGAAAGACCAGAAGGTGGCCACTCGTTATCTTCTACAGGCTTGTGAACATTGCCAGTGTCAATTCTTTCATTGTGTCATGTGTTACACCCAAGAAACAAATGTGACTCGCTTTGCCTTCATCAAGAGCCTTGCAAAAGAGTTGATTTCCCCTCATCTTCAAAAGAGGATCACAGAAGTGGCAAATCTCCAAGGGATTTGAAACAAGAAATAAACAAGATACTAGGAAATGAACCTGATGCTCCACAGCGGGTAGGCGTGCCTGAGGACCATCTACAGAAGAGGAAGACTTGTGAGAAGTGTCCTGCAGGAAGCGACCGCAAAACACAACATAAATGTATCAATGCAGTCTGGCGATATGCGGACAGAGTCAGCGAACAGTATGCACGGACTGTGCACCGATTGCATCTAAGAAATATTCATGAATATTCAAGTAAAAAGTTTTTTGTTCATTTACTTGATGTATTGTATTTTTCCAACACCTTTACTTACTTTTAAAATGTACAAAGTTGAAAAAACATTTCCAATTAACAACATGGTCAAAATGACCGACTGTGTACTTTAACATAACATGTGTTCTGGTAAGTGTTAACCTAGCTTTCATTAATAGTGAGTATCACAATAGATTTTGGAGATTATAATAAACAAGTTCAAACCAGTTAAGGTGAAAAGCGAACACGAAATAAAGAACTTTGGACCAAGGCAGCAAAAAAAATAGCCAGAAATAGTGCTGCTGCAAAAGAAGTCCTTGTAGTTACATGTGCGCATAAAAATGAAAAGATTTCTTATGTGATGTTTCAACACTAGATGATGATGATATAAAAGGTAAGATTTCATCATAATCTTCTATATCTTAATTAAACTTCCTTATTTATCTGATTGAAATAATTAATTACATCTTTTTTGTCAACTAAAGAGTCATATTTTAGCTTGTTTTGATTTTGTTATTTACTTAGCATTCATTGGCTACTCTTGGCCTCCAGATTCATCAAGATTAGAAATATATTGATTAAGCAAAAGAATATGAATCACACTACAGTATTGAGTCCAGTTATTAAGATCATGATATATTTATATTGAGAGTAGCCTACAACATTTTTATTATTGATATCTAGGTACCCTACAACAAAATATTTCATTTTCCAGTCAATAGGCTAATCTTTTACACTTATTTTATTGAACTGAAATAAATTTGACTTACAACTAGAATGTTAGTTCTTTAAATTCAGTTTAATTCACAATATTGTTATAAATCTGTAAACAAATTTACTTACATCCTACTAGTATAGAAAAAAAGCTTATCCACTCAGTTTATCATTACTCTATTTTCTTGCATTATTTCAGAACATTTTTGGGCAAATGACTGTTGTTCAAATAAATAAAACATTTTGTTCATTTAGAGGGTTCTTCAATGCTGTCCATGAGAACAAGACGAAGATTGACCAGGATAACAACTTTAAGCTGAAATTCATCCATACAGCTGAACCAAAACAAAAACGACCAAGGGAAAATGATCATCCGCCAAAAACAAGAGTTGTGAATCAATATTTTATTCGAAGAATGACAGGAGAACTTGTAAGAGTATGTGCAACTTCTTTTAGATCCATAACCCAGGTAGGTCGATTTAGACTACAATCACTAGCAAAACATTTCTTTGAGAATGGAACTTCTCGGAAGGAAAATCGTGGGGACTCTCGTATAAAAGATGAAGATATATATCCATCACTTCATGCATCAAAAATCATATTCAAACATTCAAGTGTCGTGATTCCCACTATAGTAGGGGAAAAAGTATTTGTTCATACCTGCCACCAGAACTGTCTGTTAAAAAATGTAGACACTCTGGAAACGCGAAATGAATGAGCAAAATAAGCCAGTTTGTTCATATTCAAAATACTACCATGTTTTTGTCTCAAATTTCAATATTGGGTTTGGTAATCCTCGTGCTGATGTATGTTCTTTCTGTGAATTGATTAAAAGTAACATACAGTGTACTACAGATCCTAGTAAAAAGCAGGAACTCATCACCAAACATCACGTTCACAAACTTCGAGCACTTAAGTTCTATCAGCTCCTTAGAGAAGAAAATCCGAATATTATTAAAATAGTATTTGACATGCAGCAGAATCAGCCCCTTCCTAAACTGAGTGTAACAGAAGTCTATTATTCACGCCAGATTTGGCTGTACAATCTGACCATTGTGATACATGATGGTGATCAAATTGAACTCATTTAAGGACTGTGTCCAAGAACATGAATATAAAATTAAAATCACCATATTACTAAATTAAATATGTTCTTATTTCTACTATCAATTCCATTAGGCCATCATTTTCATAGTAAAATTTAATTTATTGTGATAATCAAGTGGACACTATCAGTGGTCTATCCACATAGACCAGAGGTTTGAAGGAGTGAGCCTTCATTGCCAGAAATTACGATGTGGTGAAAAAACAGGAACATGAATTCAAACATGGCTTTATTCAAAAAAGAAATCATCCCTATCTTATAAAACACACTGTATTCAATGTTAAACAAAATCCAGAGAAATACTGTACTTCTTTTCTTTGCAACTGTTAATTAAACCTTGGCGTATGATTTCAGATTTGAAAGGTGACCAGTGCACATATACAGAGGCTCTCAATGCGTGTCAGGATCAACTCGAAGATGCATTAGAATGCCACAAAAATACAAGATGTGAGGGATGCTAGAGAAGATATATAAAATCTTATAAGATATATGACTAAAAAGAACGAAAATGCAGATCAGTCTCAAAATCAGTCTCCAAAAAATTACGAAGTGGATGAGGCAGCCGAAGCTATGGAAAAGTTTCGAAACATGGCTAAACTAAATGATAATCTGAGCTTAGGAGAAATGACTGCATCTTTGAAGTAACTGAGAAACTCGAAAGCCCAGATGACACTGACAAAATAGACCAATTTGTTTCTGGTGTAGGTAGTACTGGGAAATCACACCTAGTTCGAACATTGCAAAAATGTGTGAAAGAGAAACTGAGTAAAGATGTTGTCATTGTACGCCAACTGGTATATCGGCATACAACATTGGTGGTCTAACTGTGTACCGGCTGCTCCAACTTGGAGTGGAAAAAGAAGATTTACCACCTTACAAGAAGGTCACTGATCATGTGTTGAAAGTTATGAGAGCAAAATTTAAATAATGTGGTATTGTTGAATATTGATGAAGTGTCGATGATATCAAATATAATGCTACATTACATAAATCAAAGATTGTGTGAAGTGTCTGATATACAGTGCACGATAACGATGGTTGGTTTGGAAGATTACGTGTATTATTTTTTGGAGATTAGCTGCAATAACCTCCAGTGAGGAGGTAAATAAGTTCCTTTAAGATTTGAAAGAAATTTACTATGTTAAATGTACAATGAACACAAAATATTTTTTTTCACAGAACTTTTAGAAAATTTAATTTCGAAGAGAAAGATGTAGAATAAGTCTATAATAATAGACAAACGCAACCTTGAAAAAATAATCCTTAATTACATACAAAACGCATGAAAAATAGACAAAATCTGTTAAGCTCTCTAAAACTATGATTTGATCCAAATATTACAAGTTCATAAGGAATAGGCCTGTATAAATACTCAATTTGTCCATGTTTTTCTTAAAATGAATTTTCTCATATTCTATAATTTAAAAAAATGTGTTACTGTTTCAGGCTGCAGACACAATACCTCAGGACAAACCAATTCTTGCAAAAAATGTGAAAAGTGGGAAAGCTGGTGACTCCCAATTCACCAAAAACTTATGTTCATAGTTGTGGGACCCAGAAATTCTTAAAAATAGGAGTGTAACTGGACGAAAATCCAACGTCCACAAAGATTCAGAGGCGAAAGACTCTGACTCCTCACAAAATGGATAGTTTTAGAAGTAAGTGTTATTTAGTCACATAGTTAGAGACACCCTTTTAACTTACATTAATCTTAGCAGTGGATAAAGATATAGAACCATA
Organism: Nilaparvata lugens; assembly: GCF_014356525.2. Lineage (NCBI taxonomy): Eukaryota > Metazoa > Arthropoda > Insecta > Hemiptera > Delphacidae > Nilaparvata > Nilaparvata lugens. The sequence goes on from NC_052506.1 coordinate 14,372,038, forward strand.
TTTACTGAACGAGCGTTAATAAGTTCTCACTTTCAACTTACTAGAGGTCAAAGTCGTTTTCTGTTTGTTTGCATGTTCTACAATCACTTTAGAAAGAATTGATCAATCAGCTTCAAATGTTGAACAGGTATCCTTCAAACCTTTTTACAGGCCAAGTTCTTTGGAGAACAAAATTCATTCACTCCTTCGTCCTTTTCAAGGATATAAAAATAAAATTAAATATGCATTAGAAGAAAATTTGTTTTGATTTATTATTTTGTCAGCTGAAGTTAAATTGCATGTTATTTCTATGATCATTTCATTCATTTAAAAAAAGTAATGTAATTCAGACTCAATGCTGTCCATCTGTGGGTTTGCTTGTTTGTGAGAATCATGTGAACAGCTCAATATTTTTTCTTTTCAAAGGATAATAATTGGACAACAGGTTTCATTAGGAGTCTTTATTCGAATTGAAAGAACACTTTGTAATTCAATTTTGTGCAAGTGCATTTATAATTTCTAAATGATTATTTTTTTCACTCCCTCTTTTTTGTGTATTTGTTATCCTAATATTTATGTGTGAGGAAATAAAATCTTTCAATGCATGTACTCCAACTATTGATATTATATGTTTCTTTAAACATACAGGTTTACTATTTTATAAGAAAGTTTTGAAATAAAATTTTAAAACAATTTTTCAATTGCAAAAAGTGTTCTGTGCATGGTCTTAATTATTATAGTACTTTCTTTTTTTCTGTTTGGCTAAATTTGAACATAGATAAAAATATAAATCTGAGTACCTTTTTTAAATTATTTTGTCATGACATGTTTCGGCTACTAATGCATTAGTATTTATTTATTTTCCAATCACTTGAAAATGGCATCAGTAGCCAAAACATGTCTTGACGAAATAATTTAAAAAGGGCACTCAGATTTATATTCATACAGTATGTATGGGAAGACCTTCTTTTTATTTTTCTGTGAGAGTTTTCATTATTAGCAAAATTTCTCAAACACATTTTCTATAGGGTTTTCAAAATCTTTCTCAGAAGAGCTTAAGCTGCAGATTTTAAAATCAGAATGATATAGCTTATGAGCGAGTTCTTCAGCCCAGGGGGCTCACTAGTTAAAAAGAAGTCCGTTGGGCTGCAGCCAATATAACGAGGAGCACTGCGTCGACAAGAGTACAGTACCCTCTCACGGTCATAACTCAGGCATCAACTTTCTAAAAGCCACTCAAGGCTACATTACAGGGATCTTTTTCCCAATCCTGGTGGAAATGAACTTTAAATAATGAGCTTCAATTTCGATTAAAATTCAAGCACTGTGTTAGAGCGGGAAGCAATTTGGCAACCACATGGGCTGTGCATTGGTATATTCAAGATGAAGTTCAACTGCAGGCTCAACCACCAACAGACTTCTCTGCTGCCAGGTAGTTTAGTTGCATTGTACACACCACTGTTATTACTTTCCTTTCATGAAAGGGAGAGTCATGCATATTTGAATACATTTTTAGGTTATTAAAAAAATTTGCTGTAGATTAAGTCATGAAATAAAATCGTTATTTTCTAATTTCTCAAGATTTTAATTTAATAACCTACTTTGAACTGTTATTTGTCCTAGAAATGTTCAAACGCCGGATCCTTGAAGAAAATCCAAATACTACGAAAAGTGAGATTGAATTAAGATGCAGTAGCATTAATCAATATGTTGCTCAAAAATTGCTACTTTGAACAGGAAGAGTTTGAAGTCTCCTGGAGCACCACAAGATAAGGACCTTTCTTCCTAAATAAATAAATAATAATATATCGTCGGCTTACAAGAAAAAGTGACCAAGTCAAATTTTTTTGAAAATGTTTTTTTTTTGACCGAATGATTCAAAGTTCTCAACTGCTGGTCTGGAAGAAACGACTGTCCAGAAATAAATAGAATTTTATTGCTTCAAATTTGTATTCTTTTCAATACAATTTTCAATTATTTACTCATCCATTTCACAGCTGAATTTATTTTTTTGGTTGGTAGCATTGGTTATCAGCTGTTGTTTCTGTTCATGTTCAAGTTTGTGAGGTTAGTTGATGATTCCGTGTTGTTTTCTCTTGACAATGCTCAATAATTTCAATGCATTTTTGTAAATAGTACGACTTTTCTGTAAATAATTATTCATAAATTTTGTGTAAATTTTTCGTGTAATTCGTGTAGTTTCAATTATGGGCAACAAGAAGAGGATTGGTTCAAAAAGATCTGTGTATAAAAAAAAGAAATCCGTCGGTGTACCTTCAGCCTCAAGAGTGACACCCAACCAATCTAAAAGTTCAAAACCTTCCAGCTCAAAAACAAAGTTGAGAGACAATTTCACCTATTATAGTAATAAGAATGAAAGCTTAGAATATGAAGTAGTTGATGTGAATAATTTTGTAAATATGTTTCTCCAAGTGTCTGTGTGTAAATTTTGTCACAAGCAGCTTCAGTTTGCAAAAAAAGTATAGCTGGACTTGCAACCCAATTCACAATTTCGTGCACCAGTTGTGAAAAAAGTGATAGATCTTTCATGAACAGTGAACAAGTAAGTGTAAATAGTTCAGGGGACCAAAAGAAACTTTATGATGTAAATATTAGGTTAGTGCAGGACTTAGAGCTATTGGAAAGGGCTACACAGCAGTTCAAGTTTTGTGTGGAATCATGAACCTCCATCCACCTCCATCTAAATTTACCATGAATGAGCATGTTTTAGGTGAAATTTCTCAAAATTTATGTAAATTATCAATGGAAAATGCAGTGAATGAGGCAGTAGAAGTGAATGAAGGAATGAGAGATCTGTGTGTAGGAGTGGATGGGTCATGGCAGAAGAGGGGTCATGTGAGTCTGAATGGGATTGTGTCTGTGACCTCAGCTGACATGAGAAAAGTTTTGGACATCCACCCAATGTCTAAATATTGCAAATGTCAAAATAAAAATATGAATGAGCACACTGACAATTGCTCAGCAAATTACATTGGGACAAGTTGTGGAATGGAGGTGGAAGGAGCAAAAATAATTTTTGCCAGGTCAGTTCCACAATATAATGTAAGATATGTAGATTATTTAGGAGATGGAGATTCGAATGCATATAAAGCAGTATGTGAAGCCACGCCTTATGGTGCAGATGTTGTAATTCAAAAACAGGAATGTGTAGGGCACGTGCAGAAGCGAATGGGAGCACGTCTTCTTGATTTGAAAAATAGAAAATGTGGCCAAAAGTTGAGTGATGGTAAACCTCTAACAGGTAAGGGTCGCCTGACTGATATGGCTATGAAGAAACTGCAGATATTTTATGGACTGGCCATCAGGAGAAACACCAACAGCCTAGAAGCCATGCAGGCAGCAGTTTGGACAGTATACTTCCACATCAAATCTTCCAACAAGAAGCCAACACATCAACTTTGCTTCAAGGGCAACAACACTTGGTGTAAATTTCTGGCTGCATCAAGGAATAAGGACCTGTATGACCATGAAAAACATTTTCATCTACCTGAAGCAATAATGAATGATGGTCTGGCCAGAGAACTTGAATTGTAGCGCCAGAATGCCAGACTGTAGTTCTGCCAATAGCAGGCTTGTGTTTGCGCTGGGGCAGACCGTCCTGCTGCTTGGCATTGTGGATGTTTTTGTGAGTCCTGTCTGTCTTGTATTGTCGGCCCATTTTTTTTTTGCAAGACCAAATTTGTGTTTGTCTGTCATGTAATTTTCGATCGGAAATTTCTTGTAAATTGTTTGAGTGTTGTGTGTGTGAATTATGAATATAACAGCGTAAATAGTATTGAATTGAATTAATTTGAATCGGATTTGAATTTATAAAGAATCCAGTTTGAGCTTTGTTCGAAACACAGTGCATAACCTGCAAGTTGAACGCAGAATCAATGAAAAGGCAGCCCGTAAGCAAGAACCTGTCTATTCCCAGATTTCGTCCCACCTGAACCTGACCAAAACCCCCAATAAAGGCTTTGAAGGGCAAGTAGTCAAGATGGGAATATTGGAATTTGGTGAGTTTTTGCTCTTTTTTAGTTTTCATTAATGCAGAGTTTAACTGTACAAATAACCTGGCTCAAATTGAAGATTAAATTTTGCCCCTTGTTTGTATTTGATTATTTAAATAGTAAATTACAGTCCTCTGGTAGCTCTAGCCTGAGCTTTGTTCAGAACATTTTATGATCCTGCCGAGCCGGGATAAAGTTAAATTTGTAATTTGTTGATTAATTCACACACATTGGATTTAAGCAGTTTCGTATTTGTCCAATGTTGGCATGTTGAGAATGGTCTGATCCATGCTCAACTTAAGTTTGTTGTAGCCTTGTTCTAAGAGCAAGGTTTCTTGTCAATTTGTATTGTCTGAAATTAATTGATTTCAGTTAAAATTATAATTTCCTAAAACTAGGCTCATTGCTCTTTTTCAGGAATTTGTTTGTTTGTTGGAATTTGTATTGTCCATTTTTTATACATGTTAGTGAAGGTTAATCACCAGCATGATTTTGTTTGTTCAATTCAACAAGTTATTGTTTGTTTGTGAGTTGTTGGAAGAACATTATCCAATCATATAGTTTTGTTTTCAGCAATAACTTATCTTGTGAATTGATAATCAAAGTTTAACTTTGATAACTTACTAACTCGTGATTCTTCCTTTCATCAAGTTTTGAACTCATTCTTGTTTTATTGTCTGTTGTTTGTATTGTCAGGGCTGAATTGTTTTGTGTATGAGTTCAAGATGGAGGAAAAATTACAGAAACAAATCAGGGTGCATTGCGTTTAACTGGAACAATTGGATGCCAGATTGCAAAGAATTTATGACCTGTCTAAAAATGTCTCTGATCCAAAAGTTGCTGAGCAATTTTCAATCTTGTATCCTCGGGTGTCTCAGACCATTTCGGATTATGAAAAGACAGAATTAGTGGTTAATGAGTTGGAACTTGAGTTGAATAAAGATCATGTTGTAGCATTCAATGACTCACACCTAGATCTGTTTCAGTATATTGAAGTAGTGGCTAACACTCTCAAACAGAAAGAGGCGACTATCGCTATTGCTCAATCTTCGGCAGCTACAGCAGCTAGTTCACAGCCGGTCGTGTCCGAGTCGGTACTGCCTAAAATCGACCTTCCGAAATTTGATGGGAACCAGACTGAATGGTCGGTGTTTTATGAACTATTTAAGGCATTGGTACATGACAACAAGAATTTGAACGATCAGCAGAAGGTCCAATATCTTGTAAGTAGACTTACTGGACAAGCAGCAAATATTTGTCGTCATTTGCCACCATTGGCTAACAATTATCAAATAATTTGGCAGGCATTATTGACCCACTATAACGATCCACGGGCGCAAGTCGATGCCTATTTCAAACAAATTTTTGAATTTCGTCCAATAAAATCAGAATCAAAGGCAGGTTGTATTGCGATTTTGGATGGGTTTTGCAGTTCGATCAATGCATTGAAGAGATTGTGACTCACTGATTTGTCAGACTCGATATTCCTCTATCATGGCTTGAGATTGCTGGATCCAAGTTCTCGTAGAAATTTTGAATCGGCCGTCTGTGACAAGGCTATGCTTAACTTATACCGATTATGTCAAATTCATTGAAAAGCAAATTAAGCAAATTAATTAGTAACCGGATCATGAATGATATTATTATGAACTTTTGCTGACATGAAGTCAATTATTGGACAGACTTGACATTTATTGAATGCTTGTTATGTAAGTAGGCTAGTACCAATTTTTTCAACTAAGTTTATTTTCAAATAAAATGTATAAAAAATACTCATTTGTTTGATTAGGCATTACCAAAGAAATGACAGGATACAAAATTGAGATAAATTACATAAATTATCTAGGCTACCAATAAATTCCATGAAACTGCTGCATCTTTCAGACACTAATGAATTTATTTCTGTGAATGAGATATAAAAAGGCATTAATTGAGAGCAATAGTATAATCAAAAATCTATTTTTGCAATCAGGGATAATAGAAAATATTTTATTCTCTTTGAAAGAAGATATACAATAAGAATGATTGAATTGCTCCTTCACTATATTCTCTATACCTTGATGCATGATGATCCTATTTGGGATCATGATGAAAAAATGTAAATAACTATTATTTTAGGGTATTTAGAATTTTTTCAGTATTTTTCCAGTAATAAGGAGATCGTTTCACATACATAGGATTATTTTCAATCGTTATTATTAATTCATGCAATGTAGGGTTAAATCCACACCAGTCTGCAAAACGTACGGCTATGCAGATGGGTATTACACGTCGTTCACTTCACAGGATAATGAAGGAGATCGGATTGAATGTGTACCGGCCAGTTTTGTTGCAAGAATTACGAGAATCAGATTATGCTAAGCGCTCAAATTTCTGTGAGTGGTATCTCATTATGAATGAAGCTGATCCACAATTTGCAAACAATATTCTTTGGAGCAACGAAGCCATCTTCAAAATGAATGGGAGAGTAAACAGGCACAATTGTGTTTATTGGTCTGATAAAAACCCACATTTAATCATGCAACGAGAAGTGAATGCTCCAGGTGTTATGGTTTGGGCAGGTGTAGTTATCACGGAGTGATTGGACCTTATTTTTTCGACACAAATGTTAACACTTAGCATGCCGGCCATTTTATTGAAATCTTTTCAGCCAATGCCAAGGGTGTAATACTACGTTTATGGAAATCTTCCTTAGAATGCCATGGGCATAACGTTACGTCTTTGCTTTTCCACTCACTTCAATGTGTTTGATCGTAACAGTACGTCTTTGGCAGTTTTTGTAAGCCTTTGTAATAATGTTAGTGATCAATTCCACCACTAGATATCGCCACAAGTACCAAAACACACTTCATTTCATCCATTTTGCGATTGTCTGCACCAGGTCAAGCATTCCATGTGATTTGCATAGTCAAAGCTTGGTCAAGCTCACGTCTGGATTTGTGTTTTCTGTTGTAAATTATTCTCAATATTTTCATTAATCTTATTTGGAATTACTGTAGAATTAAGACAGACTTTGAATGAAGATATACGTTTTGAAGGCCATGAAATGATCAAGATGGAGCACCGGCTCATTTTGGAATTGAAGTTCGCACATTCTTAAATGAGAATTTCCCTGACTGGATTGGAAGAGGTGGCCGTACTGCTTATCCTCCACGTTCTCCTGACCTAACGTTAATGGACTTCTCCATATGGGGCATTGTTGAAGACAGAGTGTTCGCAAATAACATAAATAACTTGGATCACTTGAAGGAGCTCATCACTTACGAATTTGACCTCATAAATGGAGACCCTGCTTTGTTGAGTCCGATGGTTTCTGCGAATGTACAACGGTACCTGAAGTGCATCGAGTTAGATTGTAAACATTTTCACCATCTTTTATAATTTGTTTAATACCTATTTTATACCTATGTACACAAATCAAATAAACATTAATCACTTTTTGAGTAAATATGTTGTTTTTAATATCATTTTATTGCGTAATTGCAATTTTGCACCCTGACTTATGCTCACCCCTGTAGTGTGTGCGATTTCATCTCTTATTTCATACATTTCCATAACTTTCAACACTATATTAGGTCACTCATTAGAGAAACAACTCATCTCCAAAAAGTTTATTACTTTTTTTTCGTAAAATGAAAGTATAAGGATAATTTTTACTATCATTAGCCTTTTGAACACCCATAAAACCTTTATAAATATTGCAATAGAGTGAAAAATGTCAGATGATGGAATTAAAAGGTTTTTTGTTATTTCCCAAAAATACACATTTTTGGACATGAGGTATTTTTCAAATGACTGATTCAGTTGGCCACGTGCTTTTAGTCACATTTACTTGTTTTTTTGCTGAAAATGACACAGTGAGACTCAGATGGTTATAGTTGACTGTTCTTCATTATAAGTTTGGAGATTGCTGTTTATATAGAATCAATTCATTATGAAAATTACCTACTTTGTGTTGTTCGAGTTGAAATTGATAGAATAGTGATTCCATTTTATTCAGCTCTTCTAATATTCAATGACTTCAAGAAGTCAAATGATATTGGCCAAAGCAATGGCGATTGCTGAAGGAAAGAAGATGTTTCTTGTAACTTATAATTCATACTTTATTCAATACCAATGTTTCTTTTACTTTCAAGTATTAAAACAGTAATGAACATAGATTCAATAACTTTCAGTTTCCCTCTACTATTACTTTATAAATGATAATCTCAATAAACTGTAGTTTTGAGTTTTATTAGGTCAAGTTTGTGTGTTGGCTATAAATTGAATAGGTCTTAAAGTATTCAGATGACTGTTTACTTTCAAATTTATTAATGTTATTTAATTAAATATGTACACCATGTTCAGAGTATGTAATTATGTACCAAAATTCTAGGCTGAAGTCTAGTTTATTTTCATTATTTCAAGTCGTACTATTTAGCACTGGGTAGGCCTATATTTAGCATTTTCTGACTACATCATGATTAATCTTGGAGACCTGCATGATTTATATTTGAATAATTCTTTAATAACTGAAGTACCCAATTGGAATTATTACTAAATAAAGGTACTACACACTAGCTATCTCACACTAGCTATCCGTCATTCAAATATTGATATTATATTCTTGTCTGAAATCAATAGTGATAATAATAGCCTATATGGTATCCACTGGATAGTTTTTTATTCATCATGATGCCAACTCACACTTGCATTTCTAACAATCAATGATATTTTCTATTTGTTGGCCATCTATTCATTTCAACTTTACAAATATTTGTGAAACTCAATTATAATTGTTCATGATATTCAGTGTAATGTGGAAATATTATCTCAATTGAATGAATTTATTCTATTTCACAATATTGTAGCCTACTATAAAAAATGAACTTGTTAGCTTTTGAAATTCTTTTGCAACTGTAAAAGTAAAAAGTTTTTGTTATTTTTATTTTTAGACTCTGAAGAAGAAAGTGATACCGAAAATGCAGAAGTGGCCGTAGATGAAGAGATTGCAATGACAAAAGGTGATGAACCTCCAATTCGACCAAGAACTCCTGAAGCCCAGCAGCAGCCCAGAAGAAGGCAGAATCAGGTAACCGCTCTGGAAGAATGGAAGGAGGAAGATGCTAATATTCATCCAGACATTGTTGTGTATACTGGTGAGTCAGGACCTAAAGCAGAAGCTATTGGACTGGACAATGATAGTGAGATACACGAGTTTATTCATTTTTTTTTTTTAGTAGAGACATAGTAATTCATTTGAAAGAGCAGACTAATCTCTATGCAAGGCAGGTAATCCAGAAAATGAGGCGACTCAATAAGATCAAACCCAATAGTAGATTGGCTGACTGGAAAGCTGTAACCGTTGGTGAAATGTATAAATTCATAGGTATAATTCTGCATATGAGTGTAAGTGAGAGGCCGTCTATAGTGAGTCATTGGAGTAAAAATGCAGTTGTTTCTTGTAATTATTGTCGAAATATAATGAGTAAAAATAGATTCTTGTCAATACTTGCAAACTTTCATGTCAATGATAACTCAAAAATGTTGAAAAAAGGTGAACCTGGGTTTGATCCATTGTTCAAGGTTCAAACTCTCATAACGGCTTTTCAGAAAAAATTCAAAGAGTGTTATCAGCCGCATGAGGACATTACAATTGACGAAGGTATGTGTGCATTTCGTGGGAGGGTTTATTTCAAGCAGTACATGCCTCAAAAGCCTAGCAAGTATGGAATGAAGTTGTATATGCTGTGTGAGTCAGATACTGGGTATGCCTGGAACTTCAATGTATTTTGTGGCCAGGAAAATTCAATCCCCATAGTTGTAGAGCGCCTACTTGATGGTTTAGGGGGAAAGGGGCATACACTTTACACAGACAGGTACTACACTAGCCCTGCTCTAGCAAAGCAATTAGAGAGTGTTCAAACAGGGCTGGTAGGTACCAATGGAAATATTCAACATGATGAAATAATTCACAGACGAAGCAGCAACATTTTGGCCCTGAGATGGAAGGATAAAAGAGATGTAAACATGATCAGTACGAGACACCGTGCAGATATGATAGAGTATGTCGACAAGAGAGGTAGACAGAAAAGAAAGCCAGCAGCAGTGGTGAACTATAACAAAAAAAAAATTTGGAGTCGACTTATGTGACCAAAGGATCTTATGGTGCATTTTCTCACAAAACTGTGAAGTGGTGGCGAAAGCTAGCATTCCATGTGATACTCATGTCAGTTTCCAATGCCTGCATCATATTTTCCAGAGTGGATGGTAGACCAATATCCATGAGTGATATGATTGTCGCAATTTGTGAAGACCTAGCTTTGTACCAGGAAGATACCGAACCCCAACCAGGAAGTAGTGCAGGAGGATCTCAACTGACACAACTGTCAGGAAAACACTTCTTGGAAAGAATACCAATCAAACCAGGGGAAAAAAAGGCACAAAAGAAGTGTAAAGTGTGTGCAGAGCAATGGAGAAAAGATGATGGTAAATCAAAAAGAAAAGATGTATCATATCAATGCAGTATTTGTAAAGTTGGATTTTGTGTGGAACCATGTTTCAAACTTTTTCATTCAAAGCATAATTATTTGATGTAAATATGTAAAATAGGATTCAGAATATCTTTTTTATCGTTTTCTTTGACATGACTTTCAAAATAAATCATTTACTTGAATAAAAACATGATTTTAAAAAATTTGCACTTTTTTTCCCCCAAATAGTACATTTTTATTTTTTTTTATATATTTTTATTGTCAAATGATGGCTCAATGTTCAATACATGGATAGAGAAAATTTCAAATTTTATGAATATGTAATTATATCATGTCTATTTGGAATAGGTGATTTGGAAATGAACGCCAAAATACCTTAAAAACGGCCGGCACTGGTGGTAGGGTCATGAGAAAAATGACCGGCATTTCTGGTAGGTTCGTCAAAGACGTAAATATACGCCCACGGCACGCTAAATGTTAATGCCGAATCTTATTGGAATTACTGGTAGAATTAAGACAGACTTTGAATGAAGATATATGTTTTGAAGGCCATGAAATGATCAAGATGGAGCACCGGCTCATTTTGGAATTGAAGTTTGCACATTCTTAAATGAGATTTCCATGACTGGATTGGAAGAGGTGGCCGTACTGCTTATCCTCCACGTTCTCCTGACCTAACGTTAATGGACTTCTCCGTATGGGGCATTGTTGAAGACAGAGTGTTCGCAAATAACATAAATAACTTGGATCACTTGAAGGAGCTCATCACTTACGAATTTGACCTCCTATATGGAGACCCTGCTTTGTTGAATCAGATGGTTTCTGCGAATGTACAACGGTACCTGAAGTGCATCGAGTTAGATTGTAAACATTTTCAACATCTTTTATAGTTTGTTTAATACCTATTTTATACCTATGTACACAATCAAATAAACATGAATCACTTTTGAGTAAATATGTTGTTTTTAATATCATTTTATTGCGTAATTGCAATTTTGCACCCTGACTTATGCTCACCCTGTAGTGTGTGCGATTTCATCTCTTATTTCATACATTTCCATAACTTTCAACACTATATTAGGTCATTCATTAGGAGAAACAACTCATCTCCAAAAAGTTTATTACTTTTTTTTCGTAAAATGAAAGTATAAGGATAATTTTTACTATCATTAGCCTTTTGAACACCCATAAAACCTTTATAAATATTGCAATAGAGTGAAAAATGTCAGATGATGGAATAAAGGGTTTTTGTTATTTCCCAAAAATACACATTTTTGGACATGAGGTATTTTTCAAATGACTGATTCAGTTGGCCACGTGCTTTTAGTCACATTTACTTGTTTTTTTGCTGAAAATGACACAGTGAGACTCAGATGGTTATAGTTGACTGTTCTTCATTATAAGTTTGGAGATTGCTGTTTATATAGAATCAATTCATTATGAAAATTACCTACTTTGTGTTGTTCGAGTTGAAATTGATAGAATAGTGATTCCATTTTATTCAGCTCTTCTAATATTCAATGACTTCAAGAAGTCAAATGATATTGGCCAAAGCAATGGCGATTGCTGAAGGAAAGAAGATGTTTCTTGTAACTTATAATTCATACTTTATTCAATACCAATGTTTCTTTTACTTTCAAGTATTAAAACAGTAATGAACATAGATTCAATAACTTTCAGTTTCCCTCTACTATTACTTTATAAATGATAATGCTTCAATAAACTGTAGTTTTGAGGTTTTATTAGGTCAAGTTTGTGTGTTGGCTATAAATTGAATAGGTCTTAAAGTATTCAGATGACTGTTTACTTTCAAATTTATTAATGTTATTTAATTAAATATGTACACCATGTTCAGAGTATGTAATTATGTACCAAAATTCTAGGCTGAAGTCTAGTTTATTTTCATTATTTCAAGTCGTACTATTTAGCACTGGGTAGGCCTATATTTAGCATTTTCTGACTACATCATAATTAATCTTGGAGACTTGCATATTTATATTTGAATAATTCTTTAATAACTGAAGTACCCAATTGGAATTATTACTAAATAAAGGTACTAGTGTTTATTCCTGGAAGTTTTGACAAAATTGGATCAATCTTCATTCTTTACTAGGTCCACGGCGTTATTTACTAATACCAGATGCGTATTATCCACTTCAAGGCAAATAAGACTGTGGACCTTATGCCACTAGAAATGTAGATGATGCTACCAACTGTGTGTAGATAACATAGAAAATAAACTGTTACATGGTTATAAACTACAGAAAAAAATGTGTCATGAAACAATTTTTGACAGAGCGAGTGAGGGTCCAAGATTCAAGTCGACGGTTTGGCATTTCTCTCTAAGTTTAAATGTTTAGGGGAGACCGGGGTAATTGCGCCACAAGGGGCAATTGCGCCACCCCAGCTTAAAGAAAAGCGGTTGGCAGTATGAGCACTCTGTGAAGGGAATTTTGTGCACCGAGGTTGGTATTGCTCAGTCTGATAGTGGCAGAACCTTTGCTGTGGCTTGTTTTGATAGAGGATAAATTTACTAAAATTTCTTCATTTTCTTCAATTTGAAGACATCTTACTGTTAAGGTGAGTATACTACAGAAATATTTAGTTATTTAGCTAAATTCCATATACACAGACATCCAGACTAACAGAAGCTTCACTTCTGGTTGATGTGTTTTTGCCAATATGTCGGACTGGGGTAATGATGCCATGTCACCCAGGGTAATGGCGCCACCTTGCCAAGGTGGCGCCATTACCCCAGGTGAGTGAAAAAAATATTTTTCAAGGCCTACATTACCCATTTTGCTTTTTTAGATGGTTCGTGCAAGAAAGCGGACAACTGAGAAAGCCAATTGGACAGAGGAGCAGCTGGTTGAAGCCATTCGACAAGTCTCTGAGGGAAAATCTGTAAAAAGTGTGGCAATACAATTTGGTATTCCAAGATCCACTTTAAGAGGTCGTATAAAATCCAATGACACTTCAAAGCCATCATTGGGAAGGAATAAAGTGTTCAATGATGAACAAGAAAAACTCCTAGCAAAGAGGGTTCTGGATTTGGCTAATGTTTTTTATGGCATAACTCTAACTGACCTCAGGCGTCTGGCTTATAATCTTGCTGAGGAACTTAAAATTCAACACAATTTCAACAGAGACAAGAAAATGGCAGGTGAGGACTGGGCACATGGGTAACAGAAATAAAATTACTTTGAGAAAGCCATCACCAACGAGTCTGAGTAGAGTTGTTGGTTTCAACAAAGATGAAGTTGATCTATACAACCTGTCAAACCTGACAACAGTTGTTGACAAATTCAAATTTGGAGCAGACAGAATCTATAATATAGACGAGACAGGAATCTCAACTGTGCAAAAACCTGGACAGATTCTTGGTCCTAAGGGACAAAAGCAAGTTGGTGGTGTGCTATAAGCTGGGAGAGGGGCCGTAATATAACCGTGATATGTTGCTTCAGTGCTTCAGGCACATATGTTCCCCCATGATTATATCGGTCATTCTACCGAACTGTTTAAACAACCCATGTAACCACACACAATTTTGGCCTTCCTTATATTTATAAATTGTTTTATGGACTATTAACTTGAAGTAAATATAACAATCAATTACTCCATAAATTTACTTACATGATTTTTCACCTTACTACAACATAAGAAAATAATATTAGACTTTCAGACTCACGACCGTCACATGTAACCAGTTCATATCCTAGATATTAAGTTTTAATTTTTAGGTAATAAATCAGCACTACTTTCATTATACTATTAACAAGTGTGATGCAAATTATATATTCTTTTAAAGAACATAAACAACAATATTCTCCCTAAAACTCTAATTACTTTTTAATCTAGAATACACTTGTAACCAAGTTTTTACTCACGACCGTCACAAAATATGAATTAGTTGTTCCGTTGACCACGGTGGTGCGCTGGTGGTAGTTTCATAAGTTGAGAGATACAGGTTGAGTTTGTGCTTCTTTTGTGGATGTGTATTTTAAATTTTTTCAATCGACAAATGAATTAATGAAACAACAAAGGTAAGTCACATGACTTTGTAACTTTAGAGTACTAACAACCGTCACGGTTAATCAGCTGAGAGCAGCTTGTTTTTAGATTATTGGATAACCTAACATCACAAATTTCTGAAAGGCTAGTCGCATGGCATCAAGAGTATTTTGAGGTCATTCCATGTAGCCACACAATTGAGGAGTCAAAAATAAGGAGAAGAGGGAATAATGATAATCTACATGAATGTGAAAAAAGTCACGCATTCAAGAAAGTTTTCAGACAGAAAATACAGACGAAAATAATGATAATATACATGAATTTAAAGAAGTCGCCATTCAAGAAAGTTTTCAGATGAAAACAAATGATAATCTACATGAATTTAAGGAAGACACCACCCAAGAAAATTTTCAAACAGAAAATACAGACAAAAATAATGATAATAATCTACATGCATTTGAAGAAGTCCCCAATCAAGAAAATTGTACACAGAAGTAACAGGAGAAAATAATACCAATATAACCTCAAATTACCAATTGTAATTAGTAATATTGTGTTTCAATACGGTGGAGGAAAAGTGATCATCTTCTTGGAAATAGTATATTAGGCTACAAGCACAGAAAGTTTGTGTCTACTGTATGAGGATAGTTTCCCGGGCGAGGCTTGCCGAGCCCGGGAATATGTTATCCGAATACCTTTCTGAGAGAGTCGCATACGATATTTTTTGCCACACTACAGGTATAGCTGATGCCAAAAAGTTAGGCGGTTTCGTGGGTCTCTTGTGCGTTCCAACAGCTGATGTTGTCAAGTAGAGTTGTCATCTAGCTTGGCTTAGGTGATAATTTTTAAATCAAAAGAGACAATAAATAGATGCATTGCATCAGCTGTGAGTAGGTTACACCAAAGAGAAACGATAGCATTGGGCTTTAATATCCCATGGTAAAGGGGGTTTATGTCGCAACTTTTACTGTTATCCCAAGCCGATAGTTCACGTAGTTCTTTCCTATGCAGCTGTGTGACGGTGGTAGTCTCTCAAATTGTGCCGTTCATACACTATCACCCCAACAAAACAGTAAAAATTGCCAATAATCGACAGTAATCGGCTTGAGATAACAGTAAAAGTTGCGACATAAATTCCCTATACCATGGGATATCTACTTGCGCTATTGTTTCTCTATGGTTACACCATGTGACCCACGAAGCGTCCTAACTTTTTGGCATCAGCTATATAAGAATAATAAATTGAATAAGAATGTTTTATGAGGGGGGGGGGAGACTGGCCAGACAATCGAGGGTAATGTTGCCACATCCTCCTTACAGCCCGGATATGGCACCACCAGACTACTACTTTTTGTTCGCCAAGATCAAGAGACAACTTTAAGGGACGCGGTTCGGGACTCTGGAAAACGTTAAATGTGCTACGAAGAAAGCTCTAGACAGCATAGAGGTTGCCGACTTCCAGAGAGCGTCCAGGGATTGGGGAATCCGGTATAAGCCTGTTATCGACTCCAATGGGGACTACTTTGAAGATTTCTAAAGAAACATTGTTTATATTTTGCAAATAAAAAATTTACTGAGGTCAGTCCGGTTACTTATTATACAGACCCTGTATATTGATATCAATAGGAATTTGGGCCAATACACATCTATGGGTATTATATTGATGTGTATTGATATCAATACAGCTGACTAAGTATTGACATCCATGGATATCTATTGATTTGTATAGAAATCAATAGGTATTTGGGCCAATAAACATCAATAGATATCCATGGATATCTATTGATGTGTATTGATATCAATACAGCTTGAGATGCATTGATTTCCATGGATTTGTATACCTATTGAATCAATACATTTTTTTATTGATATCTATTGATCACTTCCACTAGGGAATGGATACATTGCAAGATTCCCTAGCTAGTTCTAGCTCTAAGTAACAAATAATAATAGCAGGACTAAAATGAAATTGTATAGTTAGGTTCTCCATATTTTGATATATATAATTTTGCTTATTTACCGCTTATCAAATTATAGGTTATAAGTTTGAGGTATATTGAGTATTTTGATTTGTTGAGTACAATAAAGTCAACCTGTGAATAGATATTTTGTCTGCAGTTAGAATAGAATAATATCTTGTCTGAAAATAAGAATTCAGTGTATATCTTAACTGATTACAGTGTTATTCAAGGCTAGATTGATGTTCATTCTTTATAAAAACGGTTATGCTCATATAACTTCCAGTTCCTCTAAACTAAAAAATTACCAATCAACTTACTAACATTTTAGCTCACAAAAATCATCAGGTCAACTCTTGTTGCATCTAGCCGTACTAGGGAGTCCTAACAAACACGAATTGATTCAATTCAAACTATACCTAGTTATTATTTATAAATTTATCAGTTATAAATACATTTGAATAATATTCGGCAAGAACACCGTGACAACTCAAAAATAATGGATTTTCAGAGTGATACATCATCGTATTCGTTTTCATGAGCTCTACGATTCAAGAACAACGTGATAAATGTAACTCAAACCGTACCCGTTTGGAGTGCTGATCACAGTTTTATTGTGAGCAGTTTATGAGGTTAATAAGGCAAGAACACTGTATCTTCCAGCAAGTAGCGCTGCGACATTGATAGAGGAAGGACCTTACAACGAGAATATCGTGACATCAAGATGACACAGTCTTCTTGCATCAAGGTAAGCTTTACCCACAGTAGTGCAGATGTCTCGTTGTTCCTGCTTCAAATGCAGTACTTTTAACTTGATAACTGATTGTTTAAATCTTCTGCTGGTTGCATGTATAGCCTGCATCTGTTATTTGCAAAATTAATTATTGTAATTGTAATGATCTTATTCAGATTTTGTTTGAAAAGTAGCCAGTTATTTATTTCACACTAATGTAATTGTAATGTATATTAAGTATAACTCAGACAATCAAGTTCATTTATCAATATTTATACCTTCATACATACCGGTACCGTAGCTACATGTAATGATATTTGAAGCTACAGTAGAGTTACTAATTGACTCATCATTATTATAGAATTTTTAAAAGCTTTCTGGTTCTGATTTTGATTTCTATTACTCTCTCTTTCATCTTATATTACTTGACAATTTCATGGAGTGGTGAATATAAATAAATTTCTATATGGAATAGGCCTAACTCTCGTCCTTTTCATACAAATCAATAACCCATGGAATACTATAAATGCTCGTTCCAATCCTACAGGTAGACATTACACATTTATTATTACAATAGAAAACCTGGGACATTTCAAAATTATAATTATATCAGTAGCCCACTTTTTATAATTAGCAGCTTCGTAATATTCATTTATAACGTTGATATTACTTGGAATTATTGGTATGCTCGTTTTTTTCAGATACCCATGGGCAGAGGGGAGAAACTTTGGGCGTGAGGGTGAAGCACAGCGAGGTGCCAATGAAATTGGATCATGTGTTTTCAAGCTCATTGAGGAAAAAGCAATTCAATCTACAGAGGACTTGAAATTTATTTTTCATTCAGACAACTGTCCTGGACAGAATAGAAATAAATATATACTAGCTATGTACATGACGTATGCTATCTATAAGTTGAAGAATGTGAAATCAATAATTCACAAGTTGCTGATTAAAGGTCACACTCATAATGAAGAAGACAGTATGCATTCTGTTATTGAACAAGAGATCAAGAGAGCTAGAAAGTCTGGACCAATTTATGTTCAAGCACAGTACACTCAGTTGATCTGATCATCGAAGAAAACTGTCCCATATTACCAG
>NC_052506.1:14390402-14417924 GCF_014356525.2 Nilaparvata lugens
TTTTGGACAGTGTTCAGTGTAGGAGTGAGTTTTTGGTTTCAGACTTCAATTATCCTATAGGGAATTGACTGAGCCAGGTAAAGATTGTATTTAGAATTTTCAATTTTCCTCATTTCAAATCCACACCACCCCACCCTAAAAAAGCCCAAATAAGTATATCAAATTAATTTTATAGCATTATAGTAAAGAGCAAACTTAATTATCACTTTTTTTTAAATTCATATCTAAAGACACAATCTTAATTAATTTCTTGAAGCTTACAGTTGAAATTCACTTCTAAGCACAAATAATAGTTTTTTAAAGCATGGCTCTCCTAATCATATTCATTCTTTAAAATCTATCAATTCTCTTATTTTTGACTATAATCATATTTTTAACTAGAGGGTTCAATATTTTGATTTTATTACTTATTTTTCAAGTAACCTGATAAAAGTAATAAGAACTGTTTGTTAAATTTTGTTGTATAAAATTAAACTTGAACTGTAATATTTTCGAAAACTCAATAATCTTGTATATTTTGAATCATTATTATACTTTCAAATCAATTTTATAAATTCTCTTAAATTTAAGATTTACTAATAAATTCATAATTAACCTTTGTTTTGCCTTTCACTTTATACATTCCCTTACACACGACCCTGATCTATCTCTCTTTATCTTTTTCTTCTATACTATTATTAGTTCAGTGAGTGAAATATATAAGTAGCCACACAGTGAGTGAAATTATAGTAAAGTAATTATTTTATCAATTCATAGTAATTGATTGGCGCCGGGCAAAATACCGTATAGAGTGAGGGAGTTCGAAACTCACTCTAAACAAAGACCGACAGTGGGAAAGAGTTCACTAATATCTATTTATTTATTGATAAACAGAACACAATTCTTTAAAATGATTGGGGAAGGACTAATATGCACAGCCCAAAACTGTTCAATTTTGAATTTTGATTTATACACTTGTGTGCCTTTCGCTAAACATTCAGCAGCAGTGGCGCAGTTGTGTGCCTTACCTTTTTAAAGGTGATAAAGAAGATAATTTTGAATAAAATTTAGAATTTAGAAATAGGCCGACACATCTAGAAAATACCTGACTCTATACCTAATTCATGCAGGTGAACGGGCTAGAGTCAAGAAAACTTCCATTAATCTTGCCATGCCTGATTTAATAGGTTTATACTATAGAAAACACTACAATTTGAAATAATTGAAAAATACAACAGCTTCAATAAACATTGGCAACTAAAATCGAACAAAAGAAACAACAATTTCATGTTACTTTGTTGACATTCTTCATCTGATTCGGGGGCGCATTACTATCCCCGTTTAGATAGCAATACGTCACAAAACCAAACATATCAGTCATCAAATAACAAGTTAATTTCAACATGGAATTACTCAAGAAAGAAAAGCCCGTTGAACCCAAGTTTCGTCGATAGTAACCATATAACCCATTTCATAATAATTTTGAATCCCCACTTTTGATTGACATTCTCGAATGAACCTTTGTTTCACTACACTGCACTTTCGTTGGTCTGTACGTTGCTTTATCGTCGGGGTTACAGTACCTTGTTTTGGCGGTGAACTTTTACCGGTTGAATTTGGCTTGACGGCGACGTCCTCTTACGTCCCTAGACCTGTCGTCTGAACGGGTGTCTTGAAGCGGTGTTACATAAAGTTGCGGAACCAAAGGGGTGGTAGTACAAGAAGTTGGTTTGGGGACACACATGAACCGCTGTAAATAAATGTATTACAGCATTAATTTCTAACTCTTCATACAATTCATCAAAAGCTAAAACAGGAGTTTATTCTGTTATTTAATTTAGATTTTATCTTGACTTTCTGATTTCATTCTCAAAATTTAAGATTGAATTAAAACGAATTTACTTGCCCGAGTGTCATTAATATACAATGCAACATTTATGAAAACACCCGTAATAAATTAATATAATGCTTTTAGAAAATGAATACTTCATTAATTATTATGTTAACTTTTATATAAATTGATATAATACTCTTAGAAAAGGAATAATTCAGATTGAAATGATGCTAACTTATATGATATTTTTTTCGTTTGGTTTGCGAAATCAAATATAATTTTTCATATAGTAGCTCGGCTAGTATTGTTGGAAACTTGTGCGCTAGCCAACATCTATTTTATTTATTATTTATGAACTATAGGACGCAATCCAAGTGTAAACAACGGGCATTCGCCCAAAACTGCTCAGAACCTTAATTAAAAATGAACATTCCAGAGTTTATGATTTGATTTACCTACAATACAAGTCCAAAAACGAGTATCAACTAGAATTATGAATTATCACCAAATAAAACAAGACACTTTATAACACAATAAAAGAAAAAAAAATATTGAAAATTTCACTTTGAGGTAAAAATAATGTTTGCCTTATAAGATTCATCTTGTAGATAGTTTTTACCTTTAATTAAATAAAATTAGTAGACACATAGATAATAATTTAATTGTATTAAAATTTGAACATTCATTAATATTATTTCCTGGAAAAGAAAAACTTTCTTCTTCGTCTATTAAGATTTCTATCATAAAAAATTCACTATTATAACTTGGGAAAAGGCCTGAATTAAAAAGAGTGCTCGGCACACACTACAAATAGTCCAAAAAGTATGTCCCATACACTTGAATTCAGGTCCAAATATTTGGAAACAGGAAAGTTCTAATTCAGATTGTTCACCAACCAAATTGGATAACAAAATAACACTCACTAATCACTCAAAACTGTAAAATAATGATTAACTTTGAAAATTCTGATATAGCCTACTTTAATTTAGAATGATATACCATGTCATGTCAACAAATCAGATTATTTTGATCGAGTCAATTAAAATTTCTAGATAATATTTCTCGTGAGATAAGCTGATTGATTGCAAATAGTTCAACAGCTGAACATAATTCTGTCTCACTCCCACACACGCACTCGCATCTATCGACAGACGACGAAATTATAATATGTTTTTCCAAGGATGAATAATTATTATCCTTTTCATGTCCTTCAGCGAGTTTTCTCAGAAATGTGACCATGTGCAATCGAATTCTTATATCAAGAACCTCCTATATAGACTAGCAAATTTCATCGAAATTGTTAGAGCTGTTTTCGAGATCCGTTGGACATAAATAACCATATAGATATATAAAGAAATTGCTCGCTTTATATAATAGGATTCCTAAAGATGTGAACTTTAATCGAACTATGGGCAGAAAATATGAATATAGAACTAACAATATATCTAGTTCAATAATGAAGCTGACTAAAGACTAGACAAGAACTTTCTTTCTAGCCATCGTCCAGCCAAATTCATTAGATCATGCCATCTACAGCAAGATATTGAACACTTGTGTCAGACGCTTCTATACAAGAGTGAAATGAGAAATTTGTTATGTGAAAACTATCATGCGCGGTGGAAACTTAACCAATCTTATCTCGATATTGTGGTTTTCTTGGCGCACATATTGAGGATTAAGTGCAGATCAATCTTGCCAGCTCTGCTCTTAGTTTTGCAGAGCATCTCGTTGCCTGCGAAACAACAAACAATGTTACAGATCTGATAAGCGTGACCCAAATATTCCCCGCATGTCAGAAAACCAAACACCAACATAATGTATGTTGGCATCAAATGCATACACATGTATACTATTGATCAATACACTGATCTTGACTTATCTCCAACACCTCGCTTATATGTGCTTTTGAAAGAAAATCAACTACGTGATGAGAAGGAGATTATATTTTCATGAGTTTTCCATGGAGTGATAGTTTCATATTATCACGGAGCACCTTTCAATAAGTTCAAAAATTCAATAAGGATGTTCACAAAAATATTATTTCAGAAGTCTCAATTTTCTCTGTGATCTGGTGAGAGGAATTTTATGAATAGTCTTCATCTAAAATGGAATTACTGGAGTTTGTGTTGAATGTTTTTCAGTTCTACTGGAGGAGTGATGTTATATTTCTCTTGTATCTTACAACAAAGCAGAGACGAACTGCTATAAGACAAAGCGAGTTCTTTCTTATGGGTGGAATTGCATTCTGAGATGTCGAAAGTATTGTATTTTGATGAAAATGTCAACAAACAACCCAGTAGCTTCGAACATGCGTTATCTCATTCTTGCATGGTGTTTGCGTATGATCTTGTGGAATGCAGTTCAAGTTATCAAATCCGGATTAATCCGGAGTAATGTTCCTCCTTCTCATGAAAAAAGCTTCTTGTTATTCGCATGGAAGATTTATTTTTAAAGTTGAGAGACCTAAAACGTTAAGATTATCTTAGCTTGAAAAATCATAACCTCTTCTGGGAGAGAATTTTACTCTTCATCCACCTAATATGTTAGTCCACCTCGAAGAAAAATTATTGACGAAAAATGAACACCTATGAATATTTATAGTTTCCTTACTTGAAAAAAGCATGGAATTGGATTACTTTAATGTATTTAGAAATATAAGGAAAATAAAAATATAAGGAAGCAGACAACGCGTATTACTTCATCCTCAAAGTGTCATGCATTGAACATTGAAATAATCCAGTTTCATAAAAAGCAACACTCAAATACAAAACCCTCGATCATATTTTTGTTGTTGTTGAAACTTATAGTGGAGTGACCTTAATATTATTTTCTTGTACGACATCCAATACTTATCGTGGTCAAGTGGTAGAGTGGACATTAATGTTCAAACTTTGTTACATCATCAGATAAAGTCGTTCTATTCTATACTTTTCGAGAACAATTCTACTCTTTTCCATAACTCCTCTTGATCACAACCCACAAATAACGCCTCACATCACTACCTCTATAAACAAAGCCATAGTGCATGACTGTTGATGGTAATGTCAGCACAGTTAGTGCTCCTACACCAATAAAAACACCAGTTGATATAGATCAGCTGAAATCAACAAATTTTTATTGGTGTAGAAGCCCTACCTGTGCTGACGTCACCAGAATGCACTATGGCTTTGTTTACGGAGGTGGTGCTCACACCCGGGCCACAATTTTCATGCAGCATTCCGATTCCGAATGACAACAGCCTACTAGAATGGTACATGCAATACATGTCCGTCACATGATCTGTCCCACCATCACTCTTCCATTCCACAGATAGATGTCGGTCATGAGTAGGATCGGAACGCTGCATGACAAGACGTGTTATCCGACTTCTATCTAAATGATTACTCAAATTAAACTTAGATTGGAACATATGAAACAAAAACATAGGCTTCATGGTCCTTAATTGAAAAACATGGAGATAATGGTTTGGGGAAATCACCAAAAAACAAGATATCCTTCTTCTTCTTATTTTTTTCATATTCAAGGTTCAGGCCATAATCCTATTATATAAGCGAACAATTTCTGTATATATGTATATAAATTTATATGGCTATGTGTTTATCCGGTTATCTGGTTATTTGGTTATGTGATTATATGGTTATATGAGTAAATGTTTATGTTCAACGGATCTTGAAAACGGCTCTAAAGATTTTCACGAAATTTGGAACATAGGTTTATGATATAATAATTCAATTGCACTAGGTCTCATCCTTGCATGGTGTTTGCGTATGATCTTGTGGAATGCAGTTCAAGTTATCAAATCCGGATTAATCCGGAGTAATGTTCCTCCTTCTCATGAAAAAAGCTTCTTGTTATTCGCATGGAAGATTTATTTTTAAAGTTGAGAGACCTAAAACGTTAAGATTATCTTAGCTTGAAAAATCATAACCTCTTCTGGGAGAGAATTTTACTCTTCATCCACCTAATATGTTAGTCCACCTCGAAGAAAAATTATTGACGAAAAATGAACACCTATGAATATTTATAGTTTCCTTACTTGAAAAAAGCATGGAATTGGATTACTTTAATGTATTTAGAAATATAAGGAAAATAAAAATATAAGGAAGCAGACAACGCGTATTACTTCATCCTCAAAGTGTCATGCATGAACATTGAAATAATCCAGTTTCATAAAAAGCAACACTCAAATACAAAACCCTCGATCATATTTTGTTGTTGTTGAAACTTATAGTGGAGTGACCTTAATATTATTTTCTTGTACGACATCCAATACTTATCGTGGTCAAGTGGTAGAGTGGACATTAATGTTCAAACTTTGTTACATCATCAGATAAAGTCGTTCTATTCTATACTTTTCGAGAACAATTCTACTCTTTTCCATAACTCCTCTTGATCACAACCCACAAAATAACGCCTCACATCACTACCTCTATAAACAAAGCCATAGTGCATGACTGTTGATGGTAATGTCAGCACAGTTAGTGCTCCTACACCAATAAAAACACCAGTTGATATAGATCAGCTGAAATCAACAAATTTTTATTGGTGTAGAAGCCCTACCTGTGCTGACGTCACCAGAATGCACTATGGCTTTGTTTACGGAGGTGGTGCTCACACCCGGGCCACAATTTTCATGCAGCATTCCGATTCCGAATGACAACAGCCTACTAGAATGGTACATGCAATACATGTCCGTCACATGATCTGTCCCACCATCACTCTTCCATTCCACAGATAGATGTCGGTCATGAGTAGGATCGGAACGCTGCATGACAAGACGTGTTATCCGACTTCTATCTAAATGATTACTCAAATTAAACTTAGATTGGAACATATGAAACAAAAACATAGGCTTCATGGTCCTTAATTGAAAAACATGGAGATAATGGTTTGGGGAAATCACCAAAAAACAAGATATCCTTCTTCTTCTTATTTTTTTCATATTCAAGGTTCAGGCCATAATCCTATTATATTAAGCGAACAATTTCTGTATATATGTATATAAATTTATATGGCTATGTGTTTATCTGGTTATTTGGTTATGTGATTATATGGTTATATGAGTAAATGTTTATGTTCAACGGATCTTGAAAACGGCTCTAAAGATTTTCACGAAATTTGGAACATAGGTTTATGATATAATAATTCAATTGCACTAGGTCTCATCCTTGGTGAAACTCGCTGAACGACATTAAAAGGATAATTCATCCTTGGCTGAAACAGCTGTGGATGGTGAAAAAGTGAGTGAGCGAGTGAGGATGTGAAAAATCAAAATATCGCATCCCCGAAATTCATAAGATGACGTACAGCCAGCTGTGAAATATAAACACGATCATTTTAGAGAATTGTGTTCTGTTGACTGTTGAAGAATTCCGTTGTTCAGTCTCACTAAATCACAAAGAAACTGGCACTTCGCATCTATCAAATTATAATAACTCCACACCTGACCACTTGAAAGTACTCACATGCACACAATTTAAGAAAATATTGATAGCAGTGTTAATTGATGAATGTTTGTACAACGTACATGACTATTTTATAATAGACTAGCCGTCAGGCTCGCTTCGCTCGCCATATCCGTCTAGCCATGGGGCTCCGCCCCCTGGACCCCCGACTGGATCGTCCAAAAATGAGATTAGCGGGTTCGCTTCGCTCGCCTGCATGTAGACCTTAGCGGGACATTTGTACCGAATTCTGGACCCCCGACTGGATTGTCCAAGAATGAGATCAGCGGGCTCGCTTCGCTCGCCTCCATGTAGACCTCAGCGGAACCTCTGTACCAAATTGGAACGTATTATGTCAATTTGATCTCGAAAAACACCTGTTACAATATCGGCGTATCTTTGGCGAACAAAATTCTTCCACCTCAGCTAAACCTGTGTACTGAATTTTTTTTAATATATTTCCATCAATTATTGAAAAAGGTGAGGAAACGCAGAAAATCTGAGAAAACGCTAATTTTGGCTTACTGGATAAATTGGAATTTAGGAGGTCCTGGATAAATGCATTTCAATCTTCAACTTGGTGCCAACCTAACAAAGTCAACTCAACTTAATGCCAACCTGACTATATTCTTGATTTAGTTACCAGAACAACTGTTTCGAAGAGGTACTCGCTCTAGATTATAGTTGTATATCAACATATGGTATGACATTTCAATTATTATAATTTTAAGATATTGGAATAAGAAGAATATACATGCTAAGAGAACTTTAAACCCTTAAAAACCACCCTTAGAGTTAAAATATCGCCAAAATATTTCTTAGTGCGCCTCTAAAAGGGCCAACTACCAAATTTGAACGTTTCTGGTCCGGTAGATTTTTAGTTCTGCGAGTGAGTGAGTGAGTCAGTCAGTCAGTCAGTCAGTGAGTGAGTGAGTGCCATTTCGCTTTTATATATATATATATATATATATATATATATATATATATATATATATATTGTCACGTTATTTTTTATAATTAAATAACGATTAGCCTCCTGCTTGGCATCAATCGGTAGAGCATGAAAATATTTTAATAATTATAAAAATCAGGTCGTGGTTTTTACTAGGATATAGTCTCATAAAAATCTTTATAGGCCCAGATATGAGCTTCCACAATAATACTGATAATTTATTAAAAAAATATATGTATAAAGCTTATAGCCTACAGTATAGAGGAATAAAAAATAAATCATACACCATAAAAAATTTGATACATATATTAACAAATATCTCAAAAATAAATCAGAGCAAAAATATATAGAGCGATAGAAATATATAATATAAGACAAAACAATAATCGAAATCAATAAAATAGCACAGGCCAATACTATTCTTTAAGTTCTATAGCACGAAACGCTACCATGTGCTTTCATTTTATGATCATATGCATTTATTTGCATGCAGCTTCGATATCAGCTTGCTGATACTTGTCAACTTGGACGATTCTATTTAGAATCTAAATTTCTTAAGTCAGCATGATAAATTGACAAACTAGTAATCCAAATATATAAATTAAATTCTATAGTTTCTAATAGATTTCTTTGTAATAAATATATTTTTATCTCAGGGTGCGAGATTCAGCACCTGATGGAATAGATAGATCAATTCATCTAGTGAATCAGAGCTACATTAAATTATAGCAAATTACCTTGTAGAAATTAATGATCATATAAATAATGTATTAACAGCCTAGATCTTTGATTGATGGATCATTTGATATATGGACTGATTCGTTACTATCTAATAAAATACCTTTTATACTATCTTTACTTGCGCAAGTATTTTTACCAAATTTGGAACATAGGTTTATGATATAATAATTCAATTGCACTAGGTCTCATCCTTGTGAAACTCGCTGAACGACATTAAAAGGATAATTCATCCTTGGCTGAAACAGCTGTGGATGGTGAAAAAGTGAGTGAGCGAGTGAGGATGTGAAAAATCAAAATATCGCATCCCCGAAATTCATAAGATGACGTACAGCCAGCTGTGAAATATAAACACGATCATTTTAGAGAATTGTGTTCTGTTGACTGTTGAAGAATTCCGTTGTTCAGTCTCACTAAATCACAAAGAAACTGGCACTTCGCATCTATCAAATTATAATAACTCCACACCTGACCACTTGAAAGTACTCACATGCACACAATTTAAGAAAATATTGATAGCAGTGTTAATTGATGAATGTTTGTACAACGTACATGACTATTTTATAATAGACTAGCCGTCAGGCTCGCTTCGCTCGCCATATCCGTCTAGCCATGGGGCTCCGCCCCCTGGACCCCCGACTGGATCGTCCAAAAATGAGATTAGCGGGTTCGCTTCGCTCGCCTGCATGTAGACCTTAGCGGGACATTTGTACCGAATTCTGGACCCCCGACTGGATTGTCCAAGAATGAGATCAGCGGGCTCGCTTCGCTCGCCTCCATGTAGACCTCAGCGGAACCTCTGTACCAAATTGGAACGTATTATGTCAATTTGATCTCGAAAAACACCTGTTACAATATCGGCGTATCTTTGGCGAACAAAATTCTTCCACCTCAGCTAAACCTGTGTACTGAATTTTTTTTAATATATTTCCATCAATTATTGAAAAAGGTGAGGAAACGCAGAAAATCTGAGAAAACGCTAATTTTGGCTTACTGGATAAATTGGAATTTAGGAGGTCCTGGATAAATGCATTTCAATCTTCAACTTGGTGCCAACCTAACAAAGTCAACTCAACTTAATGCCAACCTGACTATATTTTCAATTTAGTTACCAGAACAACTGTTTCGAAGAGGTACTCTCTAGATTATAGTTCTATATTAACATATGGTATGGATATTTCAATTATAATTTTAAGATATTGGAATAAGAAGAATATACATACTAAAAGAACTTTAAACCCTTAAAAACCACCCTTAGAGTTAAAATATCGCCAAAAGATTTCTTAGTGCGCCTCTAAAAGGGCCAACTACCAAATTTGAACGTTTTTGTTCCGGTAGATTTCTAGTTCTGCGAGTGAGTGAGTCAGTCAGTCAGTCAGTCAGTCAGTGAGTAAGTGCTATTTCGCTTTTATATATATATATATATATATATATATATATAATATATATATAGATTGGAATCGTTTTATGTGATGCATGTTATTTTATTGTATTGTACTGATACTGACTGATCTTGGTTTTTTTTGGGTTTGTTTTAACTTACTTAGTGTTAAAAAATTGACGAAGTACATGTATTCATGTGAATATTTTATGACCAATGAAATTCTATTCTTTCTAAATAAATTAAAAAAAAACGAGCGAAGCTCGGTGCCCCGATATTGCCTGTTCCGACTCAAAAAAGTTAGTTTAATATCCTATCATTTTCATCAATTAGGCTACTATAAGATTCACAATAAAAAGTAAGCATGATGCAGAATATAATGTTACTGGCATATTTTTGAAGGCCTACCCACATCTCTTTTCCCTGTTGGATGAGAATTATAAATTTTTAATGACACCCTTTCTGCTAGCATTCTTCTCATGTGTTCTCTCCACTTATTGCAATAGACAAAGACTCATTTCAATATTTTCCTCCTTCTTCTAGAATATTATAACTGGAAATCAGTATGGAAGTTCAAATTATTTGTTTAACATCCATTACCACCTTGGAATATATATTTTAGTTGAAGAATTATCTTAGTTCTAAATAGGGTGTCATTAATAGACAGATGCTCAAGCTGACACGAACTGATAAAATTACTAATGAAGAAGTATTTCCAAGGGTTGAGGAAAAGTGATCTCTTTTGCGTTTTTTTTTTGTAGGACAGACGGCATTCTTTGCTTGGCCATGTATTTAGACACAACGAATTCAAGTTGAGTGTACTGGAAGGTATAATAATTGGACAGAAGGTTCGTAAACCTACTTAATAGAGTTTGCAAAATGTCAAAACACTATCCGTTACATTATTATTCTCGCTTAACTCGTAATTGACTCGATTTTGAAACCTTTGTAGAGCTGAGCTTTGTCTGTTGGGCTTATTCGAATCAACTGAATGCTGTCTCTCTCTGGAACTTGTTTTGGAAACCTCTGGAGCTGACTTTCCCGAGCAAGCGGATGGTCGCGCTTTCTAGCGGGGAAACAAGAGAAGCTTTTGCAGGGTTGAATAGTCCTTATCGATTCTACCACCTGCAGTATTCAAATCCCATAATGTCTAGAGATAAGTAGATCGATTTTCACCTTTAAAGTCAGGTAATTGAGTATAAGTTTGACGCCATAAACTATTCAACGAACCTATAAAGTTCATAAATCTCGAGTTGTAAATTGACTGGAGGAGGTTGTTACCATATTACTATAATATCAAGTTGAATACCACCAAAATGAACAATAATAATGAGATAATAATGATGATTGATTGGAATAATTAATTTACTTTATTTTTAATATTTACTACTATCAATATTCCAGATAATTAATTTTCACTAGTAGGTTACTTCTTTTTATGAGTGTTGTTCATTTTCATAGATAAAAACAAAATTTTCATCTATTTTGATTTTGAAGCTGTATATATTCGAGGAGGTAAATAAATTATTCCTTATCCATTCCAACAACTAATGAGAGTCTGAACCTTTGAGCGTTTCGATTATAAAGTTATGAAATCAAAGACTGTTCCAGCCGGTATCCTCGCTCTACTTTTTAGTTGACAAAACTTCTAATAATAGAATTAAGTTTGTCTATTTCAAAGCGAATACAACCTACACAGCTTTCCATTGAGTTCACTAGCGGAACTCAAAATAGAAGACATTATCAGCTTTTCTTCAATCTTTATAAATAAGTAGTTCATGAACTACAGAAGTATTATGATATTTTGACTCTTGATTGTGCAAGGATGAAACGAAAATGAACTATGGGCAGATCAACTCAATCAGAGAGTCAAGGTAGATAACATGAATAGAAAGAAATACAACAAAACTCTTTGTGGCTTCAAATTCAGTTTTCAATAACTTACGGTATTGATTTTTTCTTCGGTGTGTGAAGTATTCCTGACAGTTGCCACAGACAAGGATCCTCTTTCCTCTTCCTCTTCCTACAGTTGTCTATTTTGAGTAGGCTAATTTTCATTGATTAATCTAAGCATGAACTGGAGAATTATTATGAGATGTCATATTGTAACCAACCCTATTTGAGTAATCTCAAATAAGACTGCCTAACAAGTAGGAAGCAATGCTGGTCATGAGGGCCAGTGAATATTTTGGCAATCCTGGCTGAAATAAAATTTAAGCCAAGTCCGATTGAATCTTATATTTTTCAACATTAAAAATCAATTTCATTTCTGAAGTTACAAAATATTCAGTTTACAAGTTTTGATTATTAAATCTATGTTAGTAACCCGGTAGGCCTACAACTGAAGCTTCAGTGTGATGTGGAATCGTAGATAAGCGACGATTAACGAAGTTTGAAACTCATAAAATTCGATGGACTTGGTTGAATTAGAAGCCGAATTGTAAAACAAGTGTTCTGCTTACCCCACTTCGAATTGTAAATTTAACTTTCATACTGTACTTGAATTCCAAAATTTGTAATTTGCTTGAGTTTATGGAAAATGTTTAGTCTCCTTCATCCTGTATTTATCCTGGTATTATATTTGTCCGGTCATTCAAAATTAATGGTAAAATAAAAAAAAAACCCAACTGGGGTTATTCAAATATAAAATTCAATCAGGCATTGTAGATTTACATTTTATGCTACTTTAGCATAATTTAAAAGAAAAATTTTGTAGTAAAAAATTTAGATATTTCATAATTCAAATCACATGCTACATTTTGAGATGCCACAGCTAGGCCTTTTAGAACAAGAAGAAAAGGAAATCGCTGGCTGGTCAACCGACAAGGCTTCGTCCAGTTGTACCAATCCAACAAATCAAAATTATTAACTAGAAATTTAATAAATGGATATTCAAAGTTATGTCCAAATAAGGAGAAAATAAAATAAATAAAATAAAATTAAGTAATTAATAAATTTTTGGTACAAACCTCCACAACTGGGGGTATTTAATTTAGGAACCAAATTGTACCAGAAATTTATTCAAGATAGAAGTTAAATAAATAGAAAAGGAGAGTAATTGGTCGGCCGCCCAAAGAAAATGAAAAGTAGAGGGAAGAGAAAGGGAAAGAAGAGAGATCATTGTCAATTGATCAGGTCGACAAGGCTCAAAGAAGAAAATAAAATCTACAAGCATTGGACAAAACTTCAAAAATCCAAATTACCAAAGAGAAAAGCAAGAGTTAGCATGAGTTACCGAGAGAAAACTGAGCAATGAGTTTAGTGAGCAAATAACACATTATCAAAATAACATATACAACTAAATTGATACACTGTAACTTACTTAGTTACGAAGCAATAATAATTACAATTCTTAAATATACAGTACATTCTTCATCATACCATGTTACAAGAAATCAAGTGACACAATAATTGTGCAGAATCACAAGTTTCCAAAGAACACAACAAAATTTTACACAAATAGAATAGTTACAAGAGTAACTACCACAAACATATGGGTGCGTCCACCACATATGTGTATTACAATAAAAATCTCATTATGAGAAAAGTCTACTTAAGGATTATTTCCCATTTTAAGTTGACTCACATGTGCTCGTCGCACAAATTTTGTCCATCGGTTGAAAATAATTTCACACTGACTGGACTAATCCATTCTTTTATCAAATAAGGTCCAGAATACCTGGGAAGTAATTTGGCAGTAATCTGATTACATGCTTTACTAACAGGATTTGATTTTAGGAAAACAATATCACCTATCTTATATGGAATTGGATTTCTATACATATCATACCTCTTTTTACTGGAATTATGAGACTTCAATAAGTTATGATAAGCATCTTTCCATATTTTGTTAGTATCTTTAACAAACTTCGTTGGTAGTATATCATCAATTTTCCAAATATTGTTTATAGGATTATTAACCTTATGACGAAACATCAGTTCATGAGGAGAAAACTTGCTACTCTCATGGAAAGCACTATTGAATGCTAAGGGAAGCCACTGTAGAGTTAAATCCCATTTATTCTGTTTGTCATGATTAAAGCTAATAAGACAAGATTTTAAATTACGATGTATTCTTTCTACTTGGTTAGGTTTAGGATTATATTCTGTTTGAGTTATATGCAAAATTCCCTTTTGGAAACAAAAGTTTTTAAAGAAATTTGATTTAAATTGAGGACCGTTATCAGAAACTACATATTTAGGGACACCAAAGTTTACAAATATTTTCTGAAGCTCCTTACATAAAGACTCAGAGGTTGCTTTTCGTAATGGAAGTAGCCATGAATACTTAGTGAAAGCATCCATACAGGAGAATATCATGGTGTTACCACTTGTTGTCCTTGGTAATGGCCCTACAAAGTCCAAGAACATTTTTTCCATTGGTTGTGAAGCAATAGATGAACAAAGATAACCATAATTAGTTTTTTGTGCTGGCTTACTCAATGAACATAACTTGCAGGACTTGATGAAAGCAACTAGATCTTTAGAAATACCCTTCCAAATAAATTTTTGTTTTATTTTGTTTAGTGTTTTCAGAAAACCAGAGTGACCGCCATAAGTAGTTTCATGATAATATTTGAAAATCATGGGCTTCAAAATACTAGGAAGAACAATCTTGGGTTCCTGATTATTTCTGCTATTATAAAGAAGTACCCCTTTAGAAATAGAATATGGAAAAATATCTTCTCCAGATTCCTTCTTATTCATTATCTCTATTATGAACGGATCCTTTTTTTGATAATCAGAAATCTCAGTAAAACATAGTGGAAAGTCAGATAGAGCAACGTTACACAAAGCAGGAGAATCAAGACTTTCAAATTCATTAGGAGAAACATTATCAGTAGATTCCTTATCAGGATTTTCATCAAACATCCTACTTAGATAATCAGCAATCACATTATCAGTACCCTTGATATGTTTGACATCGAACTGGAAAGAACTTATTCTAAGAATCCACCGGCCTATCCTTCCTAATGGCTTGGGATTCTTAAGTACCCATTGCAGAGCACTATTGTCAGTATGTAAGTAAATTTCGTATGCTCTAAGAAATATCTGAACTTTTCAATACCAAATAACACAGCAAGTGCCTCTTTTTCATACGCCGAATATTTCCTTTCTAAAGTGGATAATGTTCTGGATGCAAATGCTATTGGGGCAAGAGTACCGTCATAATCCTGACTCAAGACACAGCCAATACCTACACTAGATGCATCTGTTTCCAGAACAAATCTACGATTAAAATCGGCAATTTTTAAAACAGGAGGCTGGGTAATTATCATTTTCAATTTGTCAAATGCTTGCTGGCATTCAGTACTCCAAATGAATTTTACATCTTTCTTTCGAAGTGCATTTAATGGGGCTGCAATGGTTGCCAGGTCGGGAATGAATTTATGGTAAAAATTCAACAAACCAATGAATCTCTGAATGTCTTTCACCCTTTTCGGTACAGGACTGTTTACAATGGCCTTAGTTCTATCAGGGTCGATGCTAATAGAGTTGTGAGAGACAATGTGTCCAAGAAAAGATATTTTTGGAACACAAAATGAGACTTTGGTAGGATTAACAGTTAGACCTGCACTACGAAGACGGTTGAATACCTCTCTCAGTACTTCTAAGTGGGATTCAAGAGTTTCAGTGTATACAATTAAATCATCAAGATAGAAATAAACGTTTTTAAATCTAAGGTCACCAAATATTTTCTCCATTAGGCTGGAAAGTACTTGAGCTCTAGAAGAAATTCCATTTGGAATTCTTTTATATTGGTAAAGTGCAAAAGGAGTAATGAAAGCAGTTAACTTTTTAGAACGTTCGGTAAGAGCAATCTGTCCATAAGCATTATTCAAATCAAGAGTAGAGAAGTACTTGGCTTTCGAAAAATGATGAAAGGATGTATTTAGATTTCCAATTGGTGCAGAAATTAATTCAATATTTTGATTTAGACGCCTATAATCTACTACCAGTCTGAAATCTTTCTCTTCAGTGGGATTTTCAGTTTTTGGTACAAGAAAACAAGGGCTGCTATACTGAGAGTCAGAGTTTTCAATAACTCCATCATCCAATAATTTCTGAATTTTACTTCTCATAACCTGAGTTTTGAAAGGAGTAAGAGGGAAAGGTTGACATCTAACAATTTTATTTGAAGTCAGTTTGATATCATACTGTACTAAATCAGTACTCCCTACTCTACTGGTCAATACATCAGGAAAGTCAGCAATGATTTTGTTCACCCTTTTCAATTCAAAATCAGAAAGATGAGAAACATCTCCAGGAATAATTTTTTGAATAACATTACTAACCGAGAAATTTCTTTTATTAGCATTGTTGTTTGCATCACGAATTAAAGGAAATGTAGTACTAGGTTGAAGCAAAAGAAGTATCGATTATTAGGTAAATCAATAATCATATCTGACATTTTTATAAAATTAGCACCAAGTATTATCTTGACTGGCAAATCACTACTCAAAAGGAATTCAAACTTCCAAGTCATATGTTGCAATCTGATTTTCATAATACAAGCCTTTTTTATAGTCATATCAGAAGAATTAGCAGCAGAACAAATCAGGTTTTTATTGAATACATTGAAATCCACCTCATTACTTTTAGTCAACTCATGAAATAAGTTGTATGAAAGAAAGGAGTAAGAGGAACCAGTATCAATCAAAGCAGACTGAGTTATTTTGCTATTTCCAAAGCTAACAGGAATAAAAGGCAGATTATTATTAGAATTGATAACGCCACAAAGTCCTTTTTTAATCTTTCCTAATTGGTTTTTGTGAGTATAATTCTTTTTTATTTTTAGACTTGCATTAGAAATCA
Organism: Nilaparvata lugens; assembly: GCF_014356525.2. Lineage (NCBI taxonomy): Eukaryota > Metazoa > Arthropoda > Insecta > Hemiptera > Delphacidae > Nilaparvata > Nilaparvata lugens. Next base: position 14,407,547 of record NC_052506.1, read on the forward strand.
GGTGTTGTCTTTTGGAAAACCGCGCCGCTCGTTTTTTGAATAACAATTACGAGAGATGTGACCTTTCTGATTGCATGTGTAGCATACACTATCATTCCTACGGTTGAAATTATTTTTATTGGGATTTTTATTATTAGAATTGCCAAAAGCATGATTTTGAACAGAAGTATTATTGTACAAATGCATTCTTTCATTATCAATGAAGGCAATATTTTGAGAATGAACTGCAAGCATATTTAGGTCATTGAATGATTCAGGTTTTTTCATGAATACTAACCTACTTCTCTCTTGAGGATTAAGACCAGATATGATTGTACTTACAATTTCAGCTTCACTCTCATCCAATAATAATAATTTCGCTGCTTCTTTGATACTTGTCACGTATGATGATAGGGCTTCACAAGGTCCTTGCAATCTATCAAATTTATCTCTCTTAATTGTTGAGAGAAGACGCTGAGGGATAAAATATTTCAACAAGTCAAGGTGAAATTGTTTGAAGCTAGCATTAGAATTCAAAGAGTACAATATTTTATCACCTAGAGGTCCAGTTGTATAAGGAACAAGAATTTGCAATAGGCTTGTGTCAGACATAACTGATAAATCATGAATTTTTATAGCAGCTTCCAAGAATTTCAATAAGCTATCAATATTTAATCCATCACAAGGCTGAAGATTTTTCAAGAAGCTTTCTACAGGATTTCTCAATTTATTGTAGAAACTTGAATCAATTTCCAAAGTTGGTCTAGGGATCAAATTATTAACTTGATAACCATGATTGAGTTTTGATGGACCAATATTTTCAAATTCAGTTGTAGACTCACCACTTGTACCAGGTTCACACAATGTAACAGCACAAGTATCCTTTGAACTAGTTCCTAAATTTTTATTAATTACAACTTTAGATTGACTAGGAAAAGGTTCCAGTAAAGCAGCTGGATTCGGTGATGGTGGTCTAGATGGAGCAATCAAGCTTTGTAGTTCAATAATTCTATTATAACAATCAATAAAATGTTTTGCAAATTTCGAAAGCTCATCCAAATTTTCAGTTAAGACAAAAGTTTCTTCACTCTCAGTTTGTAAAAATACAATAATTTGTTTCATCCTATTTAAATAATGCATAAATATTGACTCAATTTTTACTACATTAGCTCTGATTACAGTTCTGTAATATCCAGTTTGCACACCATTTTGTACAGTGTCAATAAGTTCCATTACTTTTGGAAGTTTTTCTCTAAGACAATTGACTGACTCATTATAACTTGACAAATTATGAATAATTTGATTGGTACTATTACCTGCTAATGAACGATAGCTAGATCTAAGATTACTCACATTGCATGACTCAAGACTTGACAAGTCTTCTCCCAAGGTCATGAGTTCAAAAACAAGGTTAGGTTTCACAAGATAATCAGGAATAATTTTCTGAGTTAAAAATTTACTCAGATCAATTTCATCAGAAATAGTCTGATTTAGTTTTTCCATGATTACAAAATTTACAAAATCGATGGTTATAGCAAGTGAAACAATTCAATACGGTACAAAATACAAATCATGAAAATAATTGCTCAGTACTAAGCTCTCTCTCAGTAACCATACTAAATAAATTATACTTCAATTTCAACCAAGATTTCCATATAAATTAAAAGGCAGAACCACATTAGAACCACGTTCTGCTACCAATTGTAACCAACCCTATTTGAGTAATCTCAAATAAGACTGCCTAACAAGTAGGAAGCAATGCTGGTCATGAGGGCCAGTGAATATTTTGGCAATCCTGGCTGAAATAAAATTTAAGCCAAGTCCGATTGAATCTTATATTTTCAACATTAAAAATCAATTTCATTTCTGAAGTTACAAAATATTCAGTTTACAAGTTTTGATTATTAAATCTATGTTAGTAACCCGGTAGGCCTACAACTGAAGCTTCAGTGTGATGTGGAATCGTAGATAAGCGACGATTAACGAAGTTTGAAACTCATAAAATTCGATGGACTTGGTTGAATTAGAAGCCGAATTGTAAAACAAGTGTTCTGCTTACCCCACTTCGAATTGTAAATTTAACTTTCATACTGTACTTGAATTCCAAAATTTGTAATTTGCTTGAGTTTATGGAAAATGTTTAGTCTCCTTCATCCTGTATTTATCCTGGTATTATATTTGTCCGGTCATTCAAAATTAATGGTAAAATAAAAAAAACCCAACTGGGGTTATTCAAATATAAAATTCAATCAGGCATTGTAGATTTACATTTTATGCTACTTTAGCATAATTTAAAAGAAAAATTTTGTAGTAAAAAATTTAGATATTTCATAATTCAAATCACATGCTACATTTTGAGATGCCACAGCTAGGCCTTTTAGAACAAGAAGAAAAGGAAATCGCTGGCTGGTCAACCGACAAGGCTTCGTCCAGTTGTACCAATCCAACAAATCAAAATTATTAACTAGAAATTTAATAAATGGATATTCAAAGTTATGTCCAAATAAGGAGAAAATAAAATAAATAAAATTAAATTAAGTAATTAATAAATTTTTTGGTACAATATGATAGTGATAGGTAGAATTATGGATTCACAAGAACCGGTAAAGTTTCAACGTGGTAAGTATTCTTTTGTAATATCAGTGGCAATTACGACAGAACTCACTTCGAGATAACAAGATAAGAATTTTCGAAAAATCCAGTTCAAGATCGAAAGGTACAGAGCTGTCGATGTCAATCAACAAGTCCATTCATTTAATACTTCTAGACTTTTGTCACAGCCATGAATTTATGTTTATTGAAACTTTTCTGGAAATTAGTAATCTGTTAAAGACACATCAAGTTGGTTGAGTAGGTTAGCAACAATCGTAGTTAACTACGGACTAGTACTTGTGCTCAAATCTCATTATAGAATCATCTCTCTTGTCGAAGAAAAGCTCCAAGTTGGCAACTTCACAGAATGACATTTAAAACTTTGGGATTCTCAACTTGGCACAAGTTGAACATTCGACTTCCCTGCTATTATCCCCACAAACAGACTAACAGAAATGCAAGTTTGGATTCAATCCTCTTCTCTCCAGCAGTGTTGGAGAGCTGGCTTATATAGGCACTGTGAACACTGATGCATCTTACGCGCTTGTAAAGATAACTGTTATAACAAAGTTACTCTGGCTGAATTTGTGCAGACTAGGAATTAAATCGATAGATTGAAATTGGGAAGTTAACCTTCCGGCAGTCGCGCTGTTGTAAAAAGTACAACAGTGTCAGTTTTTTTGCTGCACAAAACTATTGAATGGGGTGGTATCAGTGAATGAGTCACCTATGCATTCCAAGACTTTCCTCCATTACTCCATTGAGTTGCAGTATCAACCGAGCAATGGTTCATTCTTTAGGTGTCATTATTAGTCGCGACAGTGCATAAGTCGCACTGTGCATAAGATAGGGAAAAGACTGTATACGGGGACTGTAAACGAACCAATAACACAGAATTGATGGCTTTGCTTGATGTACTCTATTGGGCTATGAAATGGTAATCATTCAAATGTTCATAGGCGTAAAATAATCCAAGAAGAAAGAAAAAATTATTATACAATTAATATTATTGTTTTGACAGTAAACAGAGTACATAACACTTGGAAAATTGGATGTTGTACAAAATACAACACGCGACTGCTCGAGTGATTGAGAAGGGCGCAACTACCGGAAGGTTAACAATGTGAGATCTCACGAAAAATTATTCATCATTCTCTAATACATTGATTCAACTTCATTCATGTAAAATTCAAGTTTCAAGTTTTATATATATATATATATATATATATATATATATCTTTTGTCTTGAGAGGAACGTGATTGCTGCCATCTCCTTCTTGCTCTTCGTTTTTCCACAATCATTTCTCTGATTTCCGCAGGTTAATTATTTCCAGTGGTTCTTCTTCTGGATTGTGGAGTATTCTAACTTAACTGGAGTATTAGTAACTTCTCTAACTCCCGATCAATCTGTTCTTCGTTTCTTAATGGTGAGTACAACTCTATTCTTTCATCCAGCATCTGTTGGAAACCATCCCCATCCGTGTGGCTGTTGACTAGCGCAGGACAAGCATTTTCCTTTCGTAGAATTGAATCACTCAAAGTCAAAATGATGGGTGAGTGGTCCGAATTTAGATCGAAACTATCCTCTAAATGCAAATAATTTACCGATATATTCCTTCTCAAGATCTGGGATTTTCCTTGTATCGGTGGGCCAGTAGGTTGGTTTACCAGTTGAAAGAGCTTCGCACCTCATCTCTCTCATTGCTTCATAGAGCTGTTTTCCCTTGTGTGTTGTTAAGCGCGATCCCCAATGCACGTGCTTTGCATTGAAATCTCCACCAAGAATGAATTTGTCTTCTAACATATCAAGAAATGATAGATATTCATCTTTTCTGATATAATATCTGGGAGGACAGTAAATAGCTGCAACAACAAAATGATAATTGACTGCTTTCACTGCTACACCTGTCAATTGTATTCTATCACTTTCGAGTTTCACTTTTTCATGATGTTGTAGATTGTCTCTGATGATGATGACACTCCCACCCATTGCGACATTGCTGGGATGTAAAGCATGATAGATCCTATAGCCTTTGAATTTTATAAACGACTGCTTTGTAAAATGAGTCTCAGATATAAGACATATATCTATTTTTTCTATGTTTAGAACTGCTTCCAACTCCTGTTGCCGTTGTAACAATCCATTTGCGTTCCATTCCATTATTTTTAGTGAATTTGAATTGCGGTAGTTTACTTTGTTCTAACTTCTGAAATTCATACTGCAGTGAGGTGATTATTTATTCTTGTTCATCCAGTTTTGCCAAGATGAGCTGCAAAATATTATTGTTATCTCCTACTTCACTTTTTGGCTCTCCCAATATTGGTCTATTTTCTTTTGAGACAATCTGGGCGAAAGTTAATTTCTTAACCGTTTGCAATTCGATTGCGACAGTGCAGCCTCGATAGCTGGCTGGATGTGCCTTCCCGCAATGAATACGTTTTGGTAAAGCATCACTGGGTTCTGTACAGTCTTTTGTTTGATGCTTACCTGCACACTTTACACACCTAGGCTCCTTGTTACAGTATTTTTGTGTGTGACCGTATGCTTGGCATCGTTTGCATTGCGGTATCAGGTTGGCCTTCTTCAGCGCTTCCACTTCCACTTTGCAACCAAGTATATTTTTAAGTTCAAAAACTTTTTTTGTATTTTCTTCCGCACTGAATGAGACTATGAACATATCCAATGGCTCTTTTGTCTTCCACTTTAGCTTATTTACAACTTCTAGAACTTTCAATCCTCGTATCTTCAAATCTTCCAGTATCATGTCCGTACTGCAAGAGTGATGGAGTTTTTTAATCATTACTCTTATTGGTCTCGACTGCTTATCTTCATAGAAATGCCACTTAAATCCGTCATTAATCAGTTCTCTGGTAACATTCCGATAAGTTGCGGAGTCGACTGCATTTATTTTGAAAGTTTCTCTACTCAAGAGTTCTATTCTAAATTTGTCAGCTTTGACTTTTTTCAAACTCTTAAGGAGTCCATCTAGATTCTTGATACCATCCACTATGATTGGGGTGGTGGCATTTCTTTCTTCTCTCTCTTCTCCACGTCAGTGGTTTTAGAATTTAAGTTCTGTTGAATTCTTTTTGCAGACACATTTTTGACTTTTGGCGATGGAGAACTAGGCTTCCTCTTCTTGGTAGCCCGCTTAGTACGAGTCCTGATCCATTCCGTTTCTTCGGCCAATTCTTCCTCATTTGTTGAGTAGTTCTCGGCTGCTGAGCTAATAGGCTGTGAACTGTGAATCTTCTTCTCAATATTCAGAAATCTTGCTTCCAAATCCTGCACTTTTCTTAACAGTTCTAAGTTGCTCTTCTCCAATTCCTTCCTCTTCTCATCGGTCTCTTTCCAGGCGATGAAAAGTACCTGCTCGGTTGAAGTTTCGAGTTTATTTAATTTGATATATTTATCCGGTGAGCACTGGATCTCTGATGTATTTAGCATGGTATTGGTGTACATACTGTCGTTAGTGGCTTCCTGTTCTCCTTGCTTCATTAAGTTAGACATATTTTGAAAACATACCTTTCAAACAGCCCTCGTATCAACACTCACGCACACGGAAACACAAACGCGAGCTTTAGAACGGCCGCGAAAAGCAGGTCGCTTCGCTTGCATGAATTCTATAATCCCATATGAGTACAAGAGTTACCATAAAAGTGAACTAAACTAATCACAATTACCAAAAAATGTGAACTGAACTCATCAAAATTTACTGATCAATGTAAACATTTCTATTTCTGGAGTTAAAATTATTCCCTCGTGTAATTTATCGAAATCTTATGATAATAATCCAATAGCACTCTATTCTAGATCCACTCTAAATTTTATACAGAACTAGCAGGGTACCCGTGCTTCGCTACGGGAATTAAATGATCAGATTATTTTTGTAAAATATTTATAGCCTGAATTCTACCAAAGCTGTTATAATCGTTTTCAAGATCCATCATACAAACAAAAATTGCTTGCTGAATATAACTTGAATAATAAATTAATAATTATAGTCTCGTCACTGTCATAGAATTTTGTATCCGAAAAAGTGCTCTCCCTTGATGAAAATGTTATTATATATAGGACCGTTTCAAGTTTTTATTCAAATTCATTTCTATAATACTTAGTCACCCAAAAATCCTTGTAAGTGTGATGATTAGTAGCGTTGCTATCACCTCAGTTTGAACAACACATTCAACTCTGTTGAAATATACATTCAACTGCGTATTTTAAAAAGCAATCAAAAGTTAGCGATGCCTTATGGTGTCACCCAGTTGCTCTTATGCACTCATCTTGACATCAGCGAATATTTTTATTGAATCATGCAATGTTTTCAAATTATATTGCTAAATGTTATAAACACAGCTGTTCATTTTTTCTCTTCCTCTCTTTTAGTTTTCAACAAACGATGGAAATTTCTGTTTCAAGAAGCTGCCACTTGGATGATCAATTTTTCTCTCAAGTTATCTCAGAGATGAGACTCAGCTCAAATTTTTGTATCACGGACCTACTATTTGCTAGGAGCATCTTATGATCTGCCATCTATCGGTAATGAATAAAGAAATTGGGCCACAGATTGGCATGAAAATTATTGAGTCTAATCATTTGAATTATCAATTGATGTGTTGGAAGTGCTCTGTAGAATAGTAGACTAATTGCAGAGAATTAGAATTGTGGAATATTGGGCGGGGCTTAAGAGTCGACCTCGACTTTATCCATTGGCAATTAATATTTCTCGTTGACAGTGATCAAATTAGCAGTGATCATGTTATTTTTGCTTTTGCTTGATGCAATTAAAAATAGAATTCCAAATCAAGTTTATCTGGAATTGGTTGACTCTGGTATCCATGGATCTCTTGCTTATTCTGAAATTTCTGGCATAGCCTATCACTTGAAATGGTTTACACCGAAGTTATTGACAAAATGTTGATAACTTAATCCTTATGGATTCTATAAGATTGAATGGAACTTGACTAACAAATATGTTCATCAAATGTTTACATCTTGTTAATAACTTTGGTGTAAACGCAGCTTTACTCTTCGTTTCACTTATTCAAAAGTGTAAAAGCAGCCAATCCACTGATTCTTTCTTCCATGGAAGTCCATTTATATAAGAGTCCATTCATGATAATTAGTCCAACATACAATGTGGCTGATTCCTCATGTCCTAAACTTCACTACCTTAAATATTGAAGTGGGAATTTTTTAGTGGACATTTTAATGTTAATTTGAATAATTCTGAATAGAGTTTATTCAATCACTTTGATTATCGACTATCATTATATGATTTCTTTCTCAAATCTTAGCTTGAGACCAGAAGCTTAGGGATGAAAATTTGAATGTAAATTAACATGTAACTCAATTCAATTTCTATCTGAATTGAGAACTTTAGTATTTACTTGTGATTCATTAATATGAATATCGATAGGTTTGTCTTGTGCCATGTAATGACATCAATATCGGTGACCGAGCTTCGCTCTGGAGTACCAAAAAATAAACAATTTATTACGAAAGAAGAAATCATAATAACATTCATACAGAAATGTTCTATCTAATCACAGTAAATTGAGATTAATTCCCAGAGGAATGCAAAAATTTCCCTCACAAAGGCCCGGTTGCACAAAAGCCAGTTGAATTTTGATCCTGATTGATTTCACGTGAATCAAATCAGAGAAGACCATTTCAAAAAGATGAATCTACTAGAATTTATCAGGATTGAAAATAATCCGGCTTTTTTGCAACCGTCACTAAGTACCTGATTGAATGATTACAAAAGTTCAACAGCTGAGTCATAATTTTGACACAGTCCCACAAACATGAACTCGCTCACTCACTTCCATCATCAACAGACGAAGAAATAATTATTATCAGCTGTTTTTCCAAGGATGAATAATAATTATCCTTTCAATGTCCTTCAGCGAGTTTTCCCAGGGATGAGACCTAGTGCAATCGAATTTTTATATTATAAACATGCTCTTTCTATGCTCTGAATTTCGTGAGAATCGTTAGAGCCGTTTTCAAGATCCGGTGAAATACGCGTACAAACATATAAACATCTAAATATCTAAACATCCAAACATCTGAACATCTGAACATATAAACAGAAATTGCTTGTTCAATAGTATAGGATGAAAGGAAATAGGACCAGCTGATGGAATATTATGTTTTTTCGATATAGTTTTTAGTTGATTTTGAAACATGAAAATATCAGGTCCAGTATCTCAAAAGCCTGTCCAATTTCAATCATGATTAAATTCCATGAGAACTAATCAGAGCAGGGTTTTTTTAATAGAAGGCTTCTCTGATTGGTTCTCGTGATATTCAGTCTGGATTAGGAATTAACAAACAGGACAACTGGCTCTCTCAAGGCCATGGCTGCATAGAAACATAGAGCAACAGAGGAACCAATACCAGAGGGAGCTGAAGAAATTAGTCGCTTCTCTATCACCTCACAATAAACCAATTTATAACTTTATAAGTTTTGTTATAAACACCAGTTAATAACAAAACTCTTGTTATCAACTCCGGTGTAAACCCAGCTTGAGAATACTCCTTGTAGTATTTCTCTCCCAAATTTAGGTTATATTTTCAAAGTTCGAAATAGGTTTATGATTTCACTCTTCTGATATTTTAGTTTATTTTCACTTAAAAACAACAAAACTTGGCATTTTGAATTTTGACAGTTGAAAAACTAGATAGAACGCAAAAATATTACACTCTAAAATCACCATTAATTGAAAAATGTTTGCGTAGTTTTACATAATTTTAAGCCTGAAAAAAATTTGATGAAATTTGAGTGAAGAGTACTGTCTTTTTAGTTATCATTACTCACTTATCCTTCTGGATAATTCGATTTTTTTATGAGTTAATCAAATCAACCTGTAAGTAGAGAAGCCCATTTTGACATTTTGATGGTAGAGGGAGTTGTAAATCATCATACTCGTATTCCATAACCCGAAATTAACATAGAGTTCAAGCTTGCGTTTGATTTAAAAGTAAACATTTCAATGCAAACTATCACAAGGCTAGAGTTTCTTAAACAGCTCCAACTCAATAATGAGTTAAACCTCTCTCCACTCCCTTTACTCTGTTCTGTTGAATTACTTGAACTCTAGAGTTCCTAGAACATTTAAAAGATTGACTAACCTCCTGAAATGAGCTTAGAAGCTCTCAAACTCTCCCAAATTTGTCTGCATAATCTATAGCTAAAGTAGCAAAAGTTTAAAACAATAGTGCAATACTAATCATACCAATATATTAATAACAATTATCATAAAAAACATAACGATGTATAAAATTGAAAATGATGACTCAATTATAAACTCACTAAAGATCCTCATTACTTTTTTTTAATAATTTTGGATGATTCTCACATTGGATTTTTTGTCTCTGCTAATGTATTGAATGAGTGATTGATGGGATCATCAAACAAACGTCCATGCTCATTAGCGAGATTCGAACTCACAACTATTCAGGGCGTAGCATTATTTGAATTTTTCCAGCATATTTCATTCATTTTCCAGTTCATTTACCAGCATATTTAATAACGCTAATGAATAATTAGAATCAATTCTCTTCTAAAGTGTTTTCAGCTGAAATTAGTTGATCAATGATGAGAAGATAGAAACATACCATTTTTTCTTTCTAGGGTACCCCATAGTATCCGACCCACTTGATGGATCGTTGAAGGTGGTGAGTGAGCCGCGTAATGGCGAATATAGCGTTTTATGAGATGGTTCTATTATCATAACAGTCGTAGAATTTTTATCTTCATCGATGAAACCTTTGATGAACGAGATTCGAATCACAATGAAA
>NC_052506.1:14418024-14459475 GCF_014356525.2 Nilaparvata lugens
AATCAGCAACTCCTATTTGTTTTATTTGTTATTTTTGAATATGTCATTGTGGGAAATTCGTCCCATTATTATTGTAAATTTATTCAATTTATTTATTTATTCACACACACACACACACATAAGATACATCAATATGAAATAAAAATTAATTACATCAATAAAAAACATTACAGTATAAAATAAATAACATAAATATGAAAACCCATTACAATATTAGAAGGCAATTTATACATGTTATGTGGTGAAGAAGGGTAGAGGATCAAAAGTTCTTCCAACTATGGCTATCCATGTCATAGGAAGGCTTTTGATCTTGGAATTTTTGGAAAGGATTGGGAAAGGGATGTGATAGAGCACAAGTAGGGGAAGTGAGCGCACTAATCAGAAAAGTTCTCTGTTAACTTATTATAGTTCTCAAAGGTAGAAGAAGTTGTTAATTTTGATCCAAGCATTGATATCTGTTTTTACTTTTTTTGTTATCTTGGCACAGCTAATAATTTGTTCAGGAATTTTATTTATAATTTTAGTGCTTAAATATATGAGTTGTCTTCTAATATTTTCAATGTTAGTATGATAGATTAGGTACTTATTTGAGGTGGGTCTTAAATTGTATTGATTATTGATAGTATTATTAGTGCAAATGAAATTATTTTTATATTTAAATATATACTTCACTACATTCATTACATACAACTGTCTAACTGTCAACACGTTAAACTCTTCAAAAGTCAGGTTGGTTGGGAAAAGTCTAGGCTTATTTAAGATTGTTTTAATGATTGATTTTTGAATTATAAAAAGCTCTTCCAAGTGGGAATTATAACAGCGCCCCCCCATACTGAAATACCATACTGAATTATGGACTGTACCAGTGCAAAGTATACCATTTTAAGATGACTTGAGTTTAGAATGTTTTTGCTTCGTAGAATTTATAAGAAAGATATCTGATTCTTTTGCATAAAAATCTGATATGGATGTCCCACTTCAAATATTCATCTATTATGATGCCTAGATATTTTGTGCTTGTTACTCTTTTTATTATGGGACAAGTGCAGTTATTGAAGTTCATGTTGCAGTTTGAATGTAGTCTCAGATTCATATTTTCGTCGGGTTTACCAGTTGTATTGAGTGCAAAGGTGATGTAATTGGTTTTATCAATGTTCAAGCTCAAAGTGTTTTTGTCTAACCATTTTTTAATGAGAAAACAATTCTGTTCTGCAATTTCATGAGCCTCGATCCACTCTTTTCCTTAGAAAACAGCTGCAGTGTCATCTGCGAATGATATAGTTGTTGAGTTTTTTAGTTTCAGGCTCAGTAAATCGGATTGGTAAATAAAAAGGCTCAGTAAATAAAAAGGATTGGTGAAAGTACAGTTCCCTGAGGCAACCCGTAAGAGGTCATTTTAGAGGTATCAGTACATCCATTTATTGTTAAAGACTGTGTTCTATCTCTCAAATAGCTTTTAATTAATTCTAGAAAAATTCCCCTGAAGCCATATTTCTCGAGTTTATTGTAAAGGGAGTAATGTGGAATAGTATCAAAAGCTTTTTTGATATCCAACAAAACCGCTATAGATTTGTAATTGGAATTCAGGTTTTGTGAAACAGTATTAGCAAATTTAATTAATGCATCTTCCGTACTCTTCTCAGCCTGAAATCCAATTGATTTTCATTTATTATTTTATGTTGCTCAAAAACAGGACTAATCTCTTCTTTATAATCTTTTCCATAATTTTTGCCAGATTACTGATAAGACTGATTGGCCTGTAATTGCCAGGATTTGATGGATCTCCTTGCTTGAAGAGAGGTTTTATTTTGGCTTTTTTGAAGTGTTTGGGGAAGTAGCCTTGCTCAAAACATTTATTAAAAATCGTGGCTAGTGGTTGTGAAATAATGTGGCCTATTTGCTTGAGTACTGTGCTATTGAGATTATCCATTCCTGGGGCGCAATTATTCTTCAGCTCTTCTATTGTCTCTTCAATTTCTTTAGAATCTGTTGGTCTCATGAAGAAAGAATTCAGTAGAGGTGTTTCGGTTATATCGTTTTTCTGATCAGAATTCGCTAGTTCATTGTTGAAAGCTATAGCCTGTCTTTCACCAACATTGGTAAAAAAGTAATTCAGCCTGTTGGCCTCAACTCTGATCCTGTTACACTCCTTTTTACCTTCCCCGATTGCCTCATTAATACTCCTCCAAAGCTTTGAACTATTGTTTTGACATTGCTCTATTTTAACTTTATAATATTTCTCCTTCGCTTCACTTATGAGCCTATTCAATGTGTTCCGATAAATTCTGTATTCATTTATTGAATCAGCATTTGCAGGACCTTTCCTTATTCTATCATGCATTCTATCCCGTATAGTAATTGATCTTATTATTCCTTGCGTTATCCAAGGCTTCAAAGGGCGATTTCGGCGAGGAATGTTTATCTCAGTTTTGACTGAATTAATAATACCATTTAACTGTTCCACAAACTTTTCAACAAGTATATCTATATCTTCATTTCCAAAAATTGTATTCCAGTTTTCTTTTTCCAATTTTTCAGCAAGAAGTCTGTAGTTGTATGATATTTTTATGCTGTTTGCAGGCATATTTCTATTTGAAGTGGTTTCGGGATTCCATTCATTACCTAAATGTAATAGAACCGAATAATGATCTGTTATTGTTGTCTTGAAGATGTTCCCAAATATAGAGCTGAAATTGCTATTTGTGTTTTTGAAAAAGATATGATCTATACATGATTCAGATGTGTTTGATACTCTAGTACTTCCATTTATATGAGATTTAAAACCTTTGCTCATTAAAATATGCATGTATTCCTGAACCTGTATTGAATATTTATATTTATATCACCAACGATACAAACACTCATTGAATTGGGTATATTGTCAAGGAAATGGTTTAGGCTGTTGACAAAATTCTCGGTGTTATGATTACTGGGTGATCTATAAATTCCTATAACTCTGAACATTTTATCATTTGGTGTTTTCAAGTCCAAGCACAACGAGTTTGCATCAACAATGTCACAAGCGATCACACTGACATCAATATTATCTCTAATATAAATGCACAGACCGTCACATTTGTTAATTTTCGAATATTTATTTACTTCGGTGTAACCTGGGATCTTGTAAGTAAATGGAATGTTCTCGGTTAGCCAAGTTTCAGTAAGAACTATTACATGGATATCAGTTTTTAAGCTGTTTATACAACAGATTAACTGATTGAAATTTGCATGAAGGCTGCGGATATTGATCGAGAAGATATTTAAGAATTCAATATTTTTTCCATTTATTGAAGGAACATAATTGATATACTCATCGATTTCAGGAGTGATGTTATCAATTTCCAGCAAAGTAAGAATTTCATCAATATCAGCCATGATCAAGTCCGTTATCAAGCATGCATAATCTATCCCTGTTCCACTTTTCAAGATCAGTTTCATTTGTTGTTCTTAATTTATCAATGAGTTTGTCTATTGCATCTTTTTCTACACTCGTAGTTAAATATCTGAAAGTATTGGTGTGGCGTGAAAGAGCAACTATTGCATGTTGGATACTGTTATAAATTTCTCTGTTCCGGTAATCTACTCTAATTAATACTACGTTTTTAGATGTTAGTCCTTGCGCTTCGTGAATAGTATGAAGTTTCCATCCTTTCCAAGTATTTTCTCCCCAATTTAGTGCTTCAGCTACTCTTTGTTTCTCCTCCTGTGTGAAGGTCAAAAAAAGGGTCTCCGAGAATATAAAATAATGTTCACATAATCTGTGTGTCGGAAGTATGGATGAGATTTTACTATTTAGCGTAGCGATGATGCTATAGGGGGGGGGGGAAGTGCATAGCGGGCATCTGCGGGTTTTTGAAAGGTATGCATACGGCTCACACAAGCAGCCACACATTTCATGCCATTTCGTTTCCAAGGAGCTTCTCTCAATGTAAGGTAACTGTTGTGAGTCACCAACTACAATTATTTCTTGTGCTTTACTCAATTCAGCTATGTAACCAATGTAACCAGCATGCATTAATAATACTTCATCAATGAAAACTCTTTCATACGTTTTTTCACCCGAGCTATTTATAATGTAAGATCCCACAGTTCTATAATCTAAGTTTATGCTCCTTTCATCATCGATATCATGCATCCTAACCACTTCTTCACGAATAGATTTTATGCCAGCTTGTGTTTGACTAAGGACAAGGTCTCTTCCAGGATTATGTTTAGAAACTATGAAGTAGGATTTCCCACAACCAGGTACTCCGTAATACCATTTAATATTGGGTAACTTACAATCCTTAAAGTTTAATTTATTTATATTCGCTAATAATTTGCCATTAAGCATAAGTATTGTATCTTTGGTCACCAGGACGTATCTTTCCATAGTTTCAAATCTTGATTGGTGGGGCTGGAATTTTACGTACTTCCCTCCCTCTTCCAAGCAAAAACCCGTTGTGTAAACTAAGTTTGTTCTGAAAAGAAATCGCTTTATTGTATTATCGTAAATATTCATACTCCCTTTCAAAACATTCATAATTTCTCAGTTCGAGCTTGCAATGTTGGATTGTGTTATTGTTGAGAGAAGTTGTTTGTATATCTTCACATTTTCTGTATCAGTCTTTTGAATAATGTGACTAAGTTCTATCATAGAGTTTAAGTAAACTTCGAGTTTTGTATAGCCGGGGAAAAATCCTAATGGGGTTTCAGGTGGACATTTTTAACTATCAGAAGCATCAGGGATGTTGAGGAATTTAAGTTCACAATAGCCACGGTACGCGAATACAAATCTAAGACTATCCGCCTCCAGCACATTACTCAATAGACTAGTGGCAGTCATCTCAAGAAAATCATTGAAACAATCAACACCAACAATTAATGGATAATTTGTTTCAGCCCATTTGTTTAAGGTTTTGAAAATTGAAAAGAAGTTGAGCTCAATTTCTTTGGTACATTCTATCAATAATAATGGATTATTATTTACAAGATTTTGAAAGAGTTTTATATTAGTATTTTTTAATTGATCAAGTTGTATCCATTCTTCATGTATAAATTTAGTTTTTCTCGTCAGAGCTGGATGTTTTAAAGTTACCCTTACTTAATTTAACAAAACTTATCATTACATCTACATGTTCACCAAAATTATATACAAGATTTACTCTACTTTTAGGAGTTCTACAGGTTGAGTTGAATATTTCTATACAATTTAGAACTTGGGCGAGATCTACATTTTGGGGCTCATAACTCATGGAGCTATTGCTAATTTTTTTATTTATCAATTTATTAATTATTTTTTTAAATACCATAATCTATGATTTGTTGTAACGTTTTTCGGTAGGTGGGGCAATCTTTATCATTTGCTTTATGGTTGTGATTTTTTCATTGTTCGAGCAGTTTATGCAGCATGGACTTTTTTCTTTGTTTGGGCATTCCTTGATGTGATGACCCTTACGGCACAGTGTGCACAAGTACTTTGGCTATCAGGACAATGCTTACTTACATGGTTCAGTTTCTGGCACTTAAAACACCTTGAAACTGCTGTATAGTCTCGAACTCTACAGGAATTCCAGTCTATAAGAATTCTCTGTTTGTTTATTCATTTGTTTATTCCTCAGTTTTTCCTCAGTTAATTCATTGATTTCCATATCACTACAAACATTGTAAATTATTACTTTTGGCTTCCTGATTAGTGGCTCACTTACCTTTATTTCGTTTTCCTGCAATATTTTATTACTCAAAAACTTATCTTTTCCAGTCTTAGGGTCTAGCAACCGCAGGAATCCACCTCCTCTGACGTTGACTGCTTTTTTTATCATGAGATTCTGTTCTCTACTAATATTCTTTTTCAAAATTTTTCGGATATTTTCACTGCTCTGTTTCTCGTCTGTAGTCTCGTTCTCCGGTTTCACAATCAAGACGTTCTCTTTTCGCGTGATTTTCCTGACCTTGGGCTCTGTTTTGGTTGGTTTGGCTGCTGGTTGTACGGCTGCTTCTCCGGTTTGGCCAACAGCATCAGCTGCCTTCCTCCTAGTCGGTAGTTGGACCACCTCCGCGAAAGATTTTTTTGCGTTTTGACCGTTGGTCATCCCCACCGCAAGCTTCGCAACAATTTGTTCAATTTTCTCAATTCTCTCGTAAATTTTTGCGTCGGACTCCGCAACATTGTACCTGGTTTCCACTCTTTCTGTGATAATACAAAGTCTATTGCACAGTTTAACAAAATTATCATAATCCTCTCTTGATAATTTCCTTTTCACGTTGTAAACTTCCATTCCCCATTTCAAGAATTCTTTTTGCTCATTTTTAAAGTTTTTTATTTCACATTTGAAACTTTTTCCGCTCGCAATGTTCACAATGTCATTTTCCTCATTTTCATTTTCCACTTTCGATGGCGAATGAAACAGATCATTGTCCTCGTATTCTGGCTGTAGATTTCCCGGTAATGCAACTGGGTCACCCATTTCGTTGTTTGTTGTTTACAAAACAAGAAAGAGGAAACGTAGCATTGTTCACTAACAAAATTGTTGATTTGGCGAATTTCACTTTGAAAACTATCAATTTTTGACACTGGCTATTGCAAGCTTGGCGTATTTTTGTTCCACTTTTTCACTATTACATTATTGACTACTGTATAAGCCTACTACTACTGCTAACTAAAAACTATGTTGACTCTACGACGTCTGAACTAGAACTGAGGTGAGTTCAGAATGAACAATTATATTAAAAAATAATACCGAACAGCCTTGCAGTTGCAGAAAAGCTGTTACAGAGCTTTTATGTCAAGTAAATCAATAGAGTTCATTTCTCTGAAAGTGTCATGGCGAGCTCTTTTGAATGCGAAATTGGGGTTATCTCTGTTTTTCCTCAAAGTAACTTTTAGAACTTCACCATACCCATGACCTATTTTCCCAATAATTTTGTATTTGTTGATTGAAGCTGAAGAAATTTGAGATACCAACTCGACACTGGCAGGAGATGAAGCTCGCATTTTTGTTCCACTTTTTCACTATTACATTATTGACTACTGTATAAGCCTACTATGACTGCTAACTAAAAACTATGTTGACTCTACGACGTCTGAACTAGAACTGAGGTGAGTTCGGAATGAACAATTATATTAAAAAATAATACCGAACAGCCTTGCAGTTGCAGAAAAGCAGTTACAGAGCTTTTATGTCAAGTAAATCAATAGAGTTCATTTCTCTGATAGTGTCATGGCAAGCTCTTTTGAATGCGAAATTGGGGTTATCTCTGTTTTTCCTCAAAGTAACTTTTAGAACTTCACCATACCCATGACCTATTTTCCCAATAATTTTGTATTTGTTGATTGAAGCTGAAGAAATTTGAGATACCAACTCGACACTGGCAGGAGATATGCTAGCAGAGGATATGCTGATTTCAAGATATAATATTACAATATTATAATATTATATCATGACGACTCAACATACTCCTGCGAGAGTTGGCAAATAATTGACAGATAAATTCTATTTACGGCTTAGTAGAATAATTTTCCACTTCTCATCACGTTGGCCAGGTACTTCATCACAATATTTTTCAAAGAAAACACTGATAGCAATCAAATAAAATTCACAAATTACCAAAAACCACAGTTTTCAATTTTGATAAGATTGTCTCGATGGAGCTTACACCTTTCGTTAGCAGGTGGCGCTAGCGTTCCATACTGGGATCAAGGTCTATAGAAAGAAATCTGTCTCTCTTTCTACAGACCTTTCTGGGTTTTACTTGAAACTGTCAGTATTGGTTGGATGAAAAGCATTGGGGACTATTGATGAGGAATGCTGACAAAGAAAGTGTCTATTATCTTATACGAGCAATTTCTGTTTATCTGTTTGTATTCCACCGGATCTCGAAAACGGCTCCAACGATTCTCACGAAATTCAGAACATAGTAGGTTTATAATATAAAGATTCGATTGCACTAGGCCTCATCCCTGGGAAAATTTGCTGAAGTACATTAAAGGGATAATTATTATTCATCCTTGAAAAAACAGCTGATACTAATATTATTCCGTCGTCTGTTGGTGACGGAAGTGAGTGAGCGAGTTCATGTGTGTGGGGACTGTGTCAAAATTATGACTCAGCTGTTAAACTTTTGTAATCATTCAACCAGGTACTTAGTGCCAGTTGAGAAAAAACCGGGTTATTATCAATCCTGATTAATTCCAGTAGATCAATCTTTTTGAAATGTTCTTCTCTGATTTGGTTCCCGTGAAGTTAATCAGGATTAAAATTAAACCGGCTTTTGTGCAACCAGGTCTCTGTGAGGGAAATTTTTGCATTCCTCTGGGAATTAATCTCAATTCACTGTGATTAGATAGAACATTTCTGTATGAACTATAAATATTATTATAATTTCTTCTTTCGTGATAATTTTTTTCATGCGTATAGATTTCGAATTCCACTACAGCTTTTCCGTTAGCTTTCTCACGGACCTGAACCATTTCTTCTTATGGACCTTGATGGACACTTATGACCGATGGACCTTATGGACTATTTGGATACGATAGACTGGTTTAGATTATTATGTTTTTCGTTTCCAGATTTGATGGGAATAAGATCTTTCTTTTTTTAAATTTAACCTGCTCGTATTTTTGTTCCACTTTTTCACTATTACATTATTGACTACTGTATAAGCCTACTATGACTGCTAACTAAAAACTATGTTGACTCTACGACGTCTGAACTAGAACTGAGGTGAGTTCGGAATGAACAATTATATTAAAAAATAATACCGAACAGCCTTGCAGTTGCAGAAAAGCAGTTACAGAGCTTTTATGTCAAGTAATTCAATAGAGTTCATTTCTCTGAAAGTGCCATGGCGAGCTCTTTTGAATGCGAAATTGGGGTTATCTCTGTTTTTCCTCAAAGTAACTTTTAGAACTTCACCATACCCATGACCTATTTTCCCAATAATTTTGTATTTGTTGATTGAAGCTGAAGAAATTTGAGATACCAACTCGACACTGGCAGGAGATGAAGCTCGTATTTTTGTTCCACTTTTTCACTATTACATTATTGACTACTGTATAAGCCTACTATGACTGCTAACTAAAAACTATGTTGACTCTACGACGTCTGAACTAGAACTGAGGTGAGTTCGGAATGAACAATTATATTAAAAAATAATACCGAACAGCCTTGCAGTTGCAGAAAAGCAGTTACAGAGCTTTTATGTCAAGTAAATCAATAGAGTTCATTTCTCTGAAAGTGTCATGGCGAGCTCTTTTGATTGCGAAATTGGGGTTATCTCTGTTTTTCCTCAAAGTAACTTTTAGAACTTCACCATACCCATGACCTATTTTCCCAATAATTTTGTATTTGTTGATTGAAGCTGAAGAAATTTGAGTTACCAACTTGACACTGGCAGGAGATGAAGCTCGTATTTTTGTTCCACTTTTTCACTATTACATTATTGACTACTGTATAAGCCTACTACGACTGCTAACTAAAAACCTCCAAATTTACAGTGGTAAGGGGACAGTTTGTGAAGAGGATTTGAAAATGTATGGTTTAGGAGCAAGCATTGTCAAGCACCTCACAACAAGTCTACCAGCAAACTATAGTCATTGTGTTTATACAGATAGGTTGTTCACTAGTATAAAATCAGTAGATTATTTATTGGATAAGCAAATTTTTCAAACTGGCACAGTAATGAAAAACAGGGTTGGACCAGTAATAAAAAAAAAATAAAGAGTGGGAGGGACCCTCCTCAGTAGATTGGCTGGGAGCTGCAGATGAAGAAATTTCCACTTCCTCATCAGCCAGATCTGGCTCAAATTCATCATCCAAGTCAATCTCGAAGTCACCAAATTCTCCATCTGATAAATCTGCATAACTGTCCTCCAAAAGTCGAGCAATAGCATCGTCATTCAGGGCCTCCATTTCAATAGCGTTCCTAAAACAAAAACATAACCTATATTACATTCATGAGTTGGTCAGACCTAAGGTCCACAGTTGAGGACCTCGATTTGAGCACTGCTAGGCAATTCAATTTCAATTATTCTCTACAAATAAAATGTGAGCTGTATTCTACAACACATTATTCAACATAAAAAAATATAGCAACATTATAGATCATCAATAATTGTAATAGAAAAATAATTACCTGTACTAAGTCAGAAGCAGTCGGCCATTACGAACAGATGTTTGACTAATCGTCAACAACTCAGTAAATGGAGTGAAGCAGAACGTTCCAAGCGGCAGAAATGTGAACTAGGAGGTCCACAGATGTGGATATCAGGTTTGAAAGACTAGAAAATTACCGGGAAACTCAAATAACAAGTTTCAAAGTGAAAGTACAGAGCCATCGTTTTCTTTTTTCACTAACTTCAACACTTCGAGGTACATTTTCCTTGAGAATCCCCCCTAGCAGTTCTCGAAGTTGTCTGGGTAGATTTTGGTTGTAGAGTCGTCTTCTTTGGTGCAGCTCAACAAGGCTGTGGCCGAGGTTCTTCTGGAACTTGAGCCTTGTTAATGTTTCATTATCACGGAGTGAATAATGTAGCACAAAAGCGTTGACAGATGAAATATTCAGTATACCATAGAAAAATGCTGTTGGCCATCTGTTTGTACATCTGTTGGTGTTATAGATTGCAAACTTCTGATCTAGTGAGTCAACTCCACCTTTTGTAGAATTATAAAATAAGATGATTTCTGGTTTCTTAGTATTTTCATCTGTCTCGGCAGTGTGATGCATGGAAGATATGAGAACCACAGATTTGCTTTTTTGGGAACAAAGGAGACTAGAGTCAAGTCATTGGCGAAGCCATACACAGAGGATGCAATTGATCTAGTCTTATTGGGTAGAAACTCCAATGGAACCTCTGCTTTATTCTTTCTAAGAGTACCCACATATGTCAGGTTTCTTTTTTTCAATCCTCTAACTACTTCTACAGAGGAAAACCAATTATCCCCTGTCACATTTCTTCTGGAGTTCTCAATTGGTTTTGTCAAACATAAAACTGCTTGTGTTGGAACTAGAAGTTTTCTCTCTTCATCAGTAAGTCCAGTGCCATCAGAATCTTTCCCAGTGTATACATATCCATTGATGAAATAATGGGTCTTGGCATCAGCCAAAACCATATTTTGCCGGTTTACTGGGCAAATAAATCTTGAATCGACAGCGCCCACAGAATGGTATTAGCATCTCATCCACACATGTATATTCATGAGGTGAATAATTCATTTGTGAGTTTTCCACAAGCCTACTGAATAACCAGGAAATTGCAGCTCCCTTGTCATTGCCAAGTCATGCTCCTCTGTCTTGCTTGCAGTCCAATCTCAAAGAAGACAAGAGAGTTAAGAGGCGCTTCAGGGACATTGTTGCTCGAAATACATCTCGTCCTGTTCCATCAGTGGCATAAAGAGACTCCAAATCTTCATGGCTTGATTTAAAGACACCAGAATAAATCAGTATTCCTATTAGAGCTCTCATTTCTATAACATCTGTGTCTTGAAGCTCAATTCTCTCTGGAGTTTTGTACTTCACCCTAGTCTCTTCTAGCTTCTCATTTGTGTGAATAACAATCGCATTGAGCATATCATCAGTCACTAGGCATTCCCGGGATTGAAGCTCTGAGCAACTATTACCAAAAGCTCTAGCTGGTCCAATAACTCCTGGAATATGCAGTCTTGGAATAATGTTCTCAATTGGAGTTCTTGTAGTGCGCTTTGGTTCCTTCTTTGACCATTTGAATTTGCTTCTTCCTCGGCCATACCAATAATTGGTAGTAGTTTGTTCTTCAGGTTGATTGGGAATTTCTTCTTGCTGCTCCACATCTTCATTCAAAACTGCATCATCACCATTGTCACTTTCACTCATTTCTGAATCTGTGTGATTTTCATTGAGTTGAAAATCCAGGTCATTATCGCTGTCATCAAATAAGTCAGAGTCACTGTCACTTCCCTAGTATGTCTCTAACAGTATCAGAGAAATCTCGATCATTTGTTGATATTCCTCGTGAAGAAGACACCATTCTGTTGAATTCCAATAGTGAAGAGAAACAATGTAACTGGTGATGTTGGGTCTTTGAGACCCACACACGACTTTGACTGACTGAATAAATAAACTTTGAAGAGTAGAATCACATAAACAGTTAATCACGCCTTCTCAGGATACACTAACTTGAAGGTACTGCAGAGTAGAGTGATGTGGGAGAAATCAGGTTGCCACTACAACAAAGCAAAAATTCCCTTGGGTCTCCCAGACCCATGATACCCAGTTAAGGGTTAAGATCAACTGCTTGAGTCAAAAAATGTATAAAAATGCATTCACGCAACAATACAATAATCAATGTAATTATTTAACATTGGCAAGACTTGCCAATTCTGCTAAGTGACCCAATTATGGGACACACATGAAATTGACTCATAATAGCTTAAATATATTTGGAAACAACCCATAAATACTCTATATAACCTGTTTATTGAAGGAAACCTTGATTAAAATGTCAGCAGAATTGACTGCCATGTGTCCCAAAATAGGGTCACACGTAACTGTATGATCCTGCTGAATCAAATCAAATAAATCCAGTCAATTCTGCTGACATTTTAATCAAGGTTTCCTTCAATATACAGGTTATATAGAGTATTTATGGGTTGTTTCCAAATATATTTAAGCCATTATGAGTCAATTTCATGTGTGTCCCATAATTGGGTCACTTAGCAGAATTGGCAAGTCTTGTTATAAATAAGTACTGAGTCTATTTTGGAAAAAATATTTATTATTCCAAATAAGAAATACAAATTACATCTAATGTGATTCTTTACAACTCACAAGGGATTCAGTAAGAAACTTTCCCTTTTGCTGTGTGGGTTTGAAAAAACAGGTATTACATAAACGTTTCAGGCAAATTGAGCATTGAGTGTTCACTTTTTTGCATGTATAGATGCAAATTTACGCCATTTTTCTTTGGACATTTTTCTATAGCACATTACACATCTGCTTCTTGAACATTTTCCAGTTCATGTTTAACTTGGATTGTATTAAAATCTCTGGCTTGGACCACAGGCTCATACAACAAAGAATGAATTATACATTCACGAAAGTTTGTTAATTTCAGTTTGATACCTGTGACTCTCGAATAAAGAATTGCAGAATTCACAACACTCACATTCAATAATTATTCAAAAGCAATCTTCCTGTACCACTTTTTAGAACGTCTTAGTGAAGAATTGTAGTTGATCTGCCACATCAATGAACGACTTACCACTGTTTTACTCGTAGATAACTCCAGGTTTAAGATTTCATTTTTTTCCTCAAAGGCTGAACCTCCTCTCGTACTGAGCATTATGATGTCCCTTTTGTCTTTCCACTTCATCTCCATTACATTTGATGTGATCTTCTTTGCAATGCTTTCTCCTCTCTTCGATTTCTTTTTTACTACTTGTGTTGGATTCCCCTTCCTGTTCATCCGCAAAGTTCCAACTAAATAAGTGAATCTTTCATTCAGTTTATGAGCTAAATCCAGGGACGTGTACCAATTGTCGGTATAAAGTGTCCTCCCAGTATTCAAATAGTCTTCCATGAGTTCTAGAACAACTTTGGAGGAAACAGATTCTTTTATATTATTTCCTTCCTTGCCAGCATAGATCTTTATAGCCAATGTGTAGCCAGGTGAAGCGCATATCTTGAATAATTTAATTCCATATTTATGTCTTTTTCCTTTTATAAACTGTCAAAAAGACAAGCGACCAAGAAATGACACCATTGATTCATCAATACATAATTGTTCCTCAGGAATCAGCCATTGCTTGAAATTTAAGACCAACATATCAACTAATGGTTGTATTTTTTGGAGCCTACTTGTTGGAATGTCATCATTGTTTGCAAAATGCAAATTACTTAAGAGCAATTCGAATCTGTTGCGACTGATAATTTCTGGGATTTTACTTACATATAATTCATCATTGTGCCAAAAATCGCCAATTGTAGGTTTTTGCACTAAGCTCATCCACATGCAGACTCCTAAAGCTGGCCACTGACGAGCATTCCAAACGGCGTGGCGCGGCGCGATGTCACTCCAGCTGGAACGATCCAAATCTGTAAATATTTTGTGGGTCAATTCACGAGCACTCCATTCCATCACTCCAGTAGTTGATGGTTTGTGATCAAGTATGGACGAGGAACTTCTCCTGATTTCAACAGCTGTGTGTTTGTACGTAAAAAGAAAAAAACCCAAACGGAAATGGGTGAAACGTTTATTTTCGAATAGGCGGAATCACACGCATCTGAATTTATTTCAAGATCTTAGTGTCGAACCTTCGGACTGGAAGAATTATTTGCGTATGGATGAAGATACCTACAACCATTTACTTCGTTTGGTAACACCGATGATTACAAAGAAAGATACAGTCATGAGACAGTGCATTACTCCCCATGAGAGGTTGGCTGCAACTCTACGTTTCTTGGCCACCGGGATGAACTATGAAGAGCTGAAGTTCATCACAGCGATATCACCGATGAGCCTCTCATCGAGTTGAGCTTCTTAGTAACTACATCTTTTGTAGCTGTGGGATCAACAGTTTTAAAAAAATCAAGGATCATCTCCAGAGCAGCGTTCCTTTTTACCTTGTCATGGTAACCAGGGTCTGTTATTTTCCACAACAGGTATGATCCCTGTACATCTCGATCACAGAGATTACAAAATCCCGGTTCGAACTCATGACAACACAACAACACAAGAACAAAACAACAATCAAAACAAGAGCAAAACAGCAATCTATCCTTCCAAGTCAACGGTCTGACACGCACTGAGACGGGACAACCCACAGGTTTCCACATTCACGGTCGTTCCGTCGTTCCAGCATGCCATCGAGATTCCCCATTCACGAGGAGTTGGAGTGACGTAGGTTTGGCGTGGCGCGATGGATTTTCAACCAGTTGGAATTCCATCGAGCCTCGTCGCTCCACCAAAATACGAGCGCGATTCACCATTCACGTCGTTCCAATGGCACGCTACCGTGCCATTTGGCTTGTTGGAACGCTCGTCAGTGGCCAGCTTAAAAAACGTTTAATCTCATCGGGAGTTGTATCCACCCACTTGCTGATGTGAGAATGTGTCGAGTTATTTTCATTGTCTTTCTTCTAATTGCTCTGGTACAGAGAAGATTCAATACATGGGCAAAGCAAGGAATGTGTTTTGATTTTCAAAGTCTCCACTGCCTTAGTGATATTTGCAGCATTGTCTGTAACTACTGCAAGGTTTTTTTCAATTTCAAGCCCCCATTCCTCAAACATATTTTGCAGCCCCTGAGCAATATGGTCAGATGTGTGCCTCTCAGTAAGTTGCAAAATTCCTATGGTTCCTTTCACTACACAGGCCTCATCTGTATTCAGATAGTGGACAGTTAAACTAAGAAAACTGCGGTTTTGTGAATCTGTCCAGATGTCAGTTGTGAAGCAGTATTTCTCAACAGCAGCCAACTCTACCTTGAACAAGCTAGAAACAACTTCATATTTTTCCAAAATTGCTGATCGAATAGTTTTCCTTGTGGGCATATTGTACAGTGGGGCAGAAGTTTTCATTACTTTCCTAAATCCCTCATGCTCAACAATGGATAAAGGTTCAAAATCTTTACATATCATATACACAATACTGTGATTTTTGCACTAAGGGTTCACCCCACTTTGTATGAATCAATATTTCTAAAAACTGATTTTATGAGAGGTTGACTCACTGTAGTAAGTGTGGTTGTACTGCTGGATGATGGTGAAGTGGTTGATGTTGATGGTAAACTGGATGATGTTGATGGTGAACTGGTTGATGTTGAAGGTGAACTTGTTCATGTTGATGGTAAACTGGCTGTTGATGTTGATGGTTTAAAAAAATTTACTTGTACAGTTTCGGTCCCTACTTTGCTTGGTCTCTTCAAGCTGAAAATTTTTTGATGTTTGTGCTGAAGATTATTTTTTAAATTTGTTGTGTTGCCCGAGGTTTTAATCAGAGTCCCACAATGTCTACATTTGGCAAAACTGTCTTTTTCTTTCACAAAATGCTCCCAAACAACACTTTTTGGAGGCATCTTGGCAATGGTGGAAAACGAAAATAAAAACAGAATTTATTGTTGAACACTAACTACCGGTAACACAAACACAAATGAAAGTCAATAGTGAACTGTGTTTACGTTACATTACACATAAACTAAATCGCACCTCAAGAAGGTTGACCAACCTATGTTGGAAAAAACTACAGCAGAAGTTGGTAGTGTGCTCTCTTATGTTAGTAATATGATCTAACCCAGATCCTTCATTTCATGTTTGCAAAGAAAAGGTATCAAAAGTTGTAATAATTAAAACAATAATATTGTAGGTAACGTTTATTTGTCATTGAATAAATTGGCAAAATAAGAACAGAATAAAACAATAAAGGTATGTTTACACAGGGCGAGTTTACAAGCTTTTTTTTTTTTAATCGTCATTTGCGTATACAAGCGCTTTCTACCAGTATAAGTGATACTTTTTTTTTTTTTTTTTTTTTTTAAGATTACGTCCTAAAGACTCCAGTCATGGAGTATAAGACAAGTCATGTTATTACATAAAAATTCTAATACTAAGTAGTTCAACCTAGTTTAGGTTTGAAAGGAATTCTTGTACACTATAAAAAGCTTTATCAACTAAATATTTTTCCATTTGTTTTTTGAAAATCTTCAAATCATCATTACTTTTCAAGATTTGAGGTAGTTTGTTATAAAATTTCCTACCAATATAATCTGGTTTTTGTTCAAATAACCTACTATTGTGACCCATTATATGATAATCTGCTCTGTTTTGCGTATTATACTCATGAACATCTGAATTCTGGATCACACCACTCGTTTTCACATGCATTACAACTTCATATACATACAAAGATGGCACAGTTAATAGACCAAGCTTTTTAAATAAAGGCCTACAAGAGTCTAACCTATTCACTTTCTCTATACATCTGAGTGCCTTCTTTTGAATCTTAAACACTCTGTCCATATTTTGTTGAGATGAATTACCCATATTAAAATAGCATACCTAATATGAGATAGTATAAGTCCATGGTAAGCAGTTAACAGTAGTTTTTATCATTCAGCCTAGCAAGCTGCCGCAGGACAAATACCCCAGATGATATCTTATTACATATCCTCTCAATGTAAGGATGCCATGTTAATTTCCTGTCCAATAAAATTCCAAGAACGCTACTTTCTCTTCTTGGTCTAATTCATTTTCCTCTACAAACACATTTATTTCTCTATCCTCTACTGAATTATATTTACTTTTGAATTGTAGGAATTGACATTTCTACTATTTATTGTTAATTGCCTTTGCTTCAAGAATTGGACAATTGACTGTACTCCAGTAAAAGCATTTATTTCTAGACTATCTAATAAATAATTGTTAAAGATAAGCGATGTGTCATCAGCAAACAACAGAGCTCTGTGATCTTTTAACTCTTTTGGTAATTGGTTCACATACAACAGAAACAGTAAGGGACCCAGAATTGAGCCTTGAGGTACTCCAGCCTGGACCTCCAGTTTTTGAGATTTAATTTTCCACCTTGGTAAGCTCAACACACTGGTTTCTACCTATGAGATATGATTCAAACCATTTTAGTTCTATACCATTCACACCTACAGTTTTTAGTATTTCCAATAATATTCTATGGTTCACACAATCAAAAGCTTTGGATAAATCAAGAAATATTGCGGCTGCCTTCTCACCTGAATCTATTATATCTATTAGTCAGAGTAGTCCTCATTACTCAACAACTTCATTGCTGGAAGAGCACTTGATGCACAGTGTAGCAATATGATTCTTGCAAGTAAACTTCATACATTGTTCACAAGTTATTGTTGTATTGCTTCTTTTAGCTCCTTCACACACGTGGCAGCGACCATGTCCTTTGGGCCTTTTAGTTTGTGGTTCATTATCAGCTTGGCTTGGTTCATCAGATAAAGGTATCAGTCTCTTGATGATGTGTTGAGCATGAAGAGGGAGTGAGGTCAAGCTTCTTCTTCTTTGGAGATGAGGTTTCATCAAAGATGTGGCGAGATTAGACAAAAATATTCTTCTAAACTTGGGTGAAGTGTCTGGTGAACTGAAATTCAAGAGTATTTGTGAGTTTATCCCAGCCACATTCAACAACGAGAAGAAGCACGCCAATGGCCATTTCCTTGTTCCTCGAGCTACAGTGTAGTTCCCCCCAAGTTGATCAACGGTATCAACCCCTCCTTTGAACCCCTCCTTGTTGTAGTCCATGATTATTTCTGGTTTGGATGTTTCTGGATGTAGTTTGTTGTCATCATGAACTGTACTGAGTAGTATGACACACTTATTTTTTTTTGTTGCATATGAGACCAATGTAATATCCTTCTGGAATCCAAACACTGAACTCCCCACTGCTCTCGACTTGGATGCTTGGAATTCGTCCGGGATCTCTCTTTTATTTTTTTTCATGGTACCAACAAGGGTAATTTTTTTGGAAAGTAAGTACTTGGCAAGGCGATAACTGGTATACCAGTTATCTGTCATCAAGTTTCTGTTAGAACCTTCATACCTAGAAACAAGCCTTTTTACAATATCAATGGGGGTGTTGGATGCACTGTAGGGACCTTCAGGTTGAGTTCCGCAGTAAATTTCCAGCTTCAGTGAGTAATATGTTCGGGAATCAACAATTGCAAAAACTTTTATCCCATATTTGGCGGGCTTGTTCGGGATGTACTGTATAAAAGAACATCATCCACAAAAGGGCTCAAGTTTTTCATCAATTGTCAGTTAATCTCCTGGAGTGTAGTATTCTTGAATATTATAATTGAAAGAGTCTATAAATTCGTGAATTATTGCCAACTTGTCATTCTTTTTTTTGTTCATCTCTAGTAGATTTTTCATCAAATCTGATGGCTGCTGTCAAATTTTTAAATCTCCTCATGCCCATGACACCCTGTAATATTTCAAGTCCTGTCCCATCTTTTGCCCATGCTTCCTCAAGATTTATTTTAGACATTTTTTTCAACCTAACAAATACAATACACCTATGTAAGCCAGCATTTCTTCTCTGTTGGTGTCAATCAGTTGTCTTTTCGAACTCTCTTTTTGATCCAGGTTAGCCATATCCCTAGTCCTCTGCATGTAACTGTTGGTGTGTTTCACAATAACATCGATCATGTTTTGGTTGATTATTTTAGAAAAAGCAGAAAATTCATCTTTGACATCATGACAATTTTTTGTAGAAGGAAGTATCATTCTAACTACATTTTTACGAGGAGTTCTTGAAAACTTGCTCTTGATGGGCGTTTTTTTCCATTTGTGAGTCTCACTAACTTCTTTCATCACTTTTTTATTAATTTTTTTCTTTTTATAAATAGTTTTAATGAAGAAATCAGAGTTACTTTGGGGACTGGCATTCTATGAATTTCACAAAGTTGCAACAACTCCGCTTTTGACATGCATTCTTCGAACTGTATGCTATGCTCACTAAGCCATACCTTAATTTCTTGTTTGTTGTTTGCAATTGTTGGAACCTTATCCAATATCTTTGAATGATATGGGGTGTTGTCCATAATAATAGTGGAAGGCCTAGAAAGGTTGGGTAAAAGGGCTTCACTAAACCATTTTGAAAAAGTTTCATGATTCATTTCTTCATGGTAATCGGTTGTTTTTTTTTTGAAGAAAACAATAAACAACAATTGGGAAGAAATCCTTCAGACGTACCAGCATGAAGTAAAATAAGCCTACCACCTTTGCCAATAGGAGCAGCAAAATGTTCCTTCACTTGTGTGGTCAGTCCATCCTCTAGCAAGTGTGTGGCCAGTATTTACCCATGTTTCATCCAACCACACTATTTCATCAAAATTTAAGTCCTTCACCTCCCGAAGAAACCGACTACGCCAAGCTACAATGTCGTTGCGCTCCAGTAGAAGTTTTCGTTGATTTAAACGTTTGTACTCAAACCCCAATGCATGAAGTACTATTTTCAGTGAAGAGTGGCTTCCCTTAAATAGATCTGAGTCTTTCAGAGAAATCAACAGTTTGTTAATTGTAGGATGAACTTTCCTATCCATATAATCATACACGTGACGTCAGATTGCTTCCTGTTGAAAACCATCAATTTCAGTTACACGTTTTCGGCCCCTTCTCTTCTTACCTGGTGTTTCCAATGTTGTCTCAGTATTAGGAGTCTCATTAATTTGCTTCTCCTTTTCCTTACAAATAGAATTTACAGTACTTCTACTTATGCCTAACGCAGCTACAGTTCTGTCTAATACTCTTTCAACTGGTATACCCCCATTTTCCTTTTCATGCTGGAAAAAATGTCTCACTTTCACTACAAGTTCACGTGTTTGACTTCGTAGAGCAGTTCCTTGGCTGATTTTAGAATAAGGAGGTGTTTTAGCTGGCTGAACACTAGAGTGACCTCTCTTTCTCCTAGCTTCTCCACTTTCCATCATGGATAAATAAATTGAATACACAATTAAATGATTGTACACTTTAAAAATTTTAGTTGTAACTTATATTTAAAAAAACACACTCATGCACACTGTACAATCAAAAGACACACTCACAACTCTATAAATCTAATAATAGTGATTATTCTACGCAGAACACTGACCATACGCAAGACAAACGCAGAGCAAACCTTCTCTGGTGAAGTTATGGTTCAGAATGCACGTGTGCGATACTGTGCGTGTGGGTGAAACAATCTGGCATCTATGCCTGTTGCCATGACTACCGCGTGGTTCTATTCCCGTTCGAATTGGCTGAACTGGTTTGTCAGCTCCCACCAACGTTAGTTCGCCCCTCCAGGCGAAGTAGGGGAAGGTGCTGTACCTAGGGACAGTTTCTAGTTTTTATTTTTTTAAATATAACCTTTTATAAATTTCAACCAACTTTGAATGTCTATATTCAAAAGGAATCCTTCTGTATAGCATTAAAAATTATAAAGACTTTAACTTGTCCGGGAAATGTTTAAAAAAATTTGAATTTGGTCCGCTTGATGTACCTGGGGACAACCTTAGATGTACCTAGGGACAGGTATTAAATGGTATATAAAAACCACTTTACACAATAAAAAATTAATCTTTATTAGTACAAAGAGTAAAATAAACATATATAAGTCGATAAAATGAGCTGGCATACATTTTCCCTCTGTGAGCTATCAAACTAACCAACATTGTACCCTGAAAAGGAACAGAAAATTAAGTTGATTTTGCAGCCTTGCTGTTCCCCCGTGAGAATGAGGATCTGGAAGTTTTAGTTTTATGTCTTTTGCACTAACATCAAAAATGTCTGAGCTCTTGGCTTTGAACTTATCAGAGTCTAGGCATTTCACTAAATAGGTTGCAGAGAATGTTTCGTTGTCTAGCCTTTCAGTTATGTTAGCAATGAAATGCTTTGTGTTTTTTTCCCTTCAAGTTCTACCAGAACATAATCTCCATTTTTTAACTCTTCAAGATTGAGTTTCTTTTCAAGTTCTTTTGCTTCAGGATAATCTTCATCGGACAACTCAAACATATCATCAGGGTTTTCATTCTTTTCATCATCAAAATTTGGCAAATCTTCATCACTTGAGTCTTTTCCCTTCTTAAACATCTTTTTTAAGTTTAAACGTACCTTGTTTATTTTCTCTCTTTGTAGCTTATTCATTTTCTCTCTTTTTAGCCTCAAGACATTCTCTGCATTGTGATCTGTTATTTTTTCAATCCCTTTCTTTGTTTCCCCTCCATCTTTATCTTTTTCATATTTTCAATTTCGTCTTTTTCTGGGGTGTCCATCATGATTTTAGATTTTCCCTTAGGCCTACATTTGGTATTGCCTTGACTTTTGCGAGCCTCTGCCTTTGGGAAAGGCCTTAACATTTCTGGGGTAATAATATGGCTGGGAGTTGAAGCTGGCACTTTGGGGGATGTCGATGGATCTTCCTGCTGCACATCAGATGAGGTCGATGGTTGCACATCAGATGAGGTCGATGGTTGCTGTGATTCTGATGGCAGGTCTACCTGACGGTCCTGAAGACAAGGGCTAGAGGTAGGAGCAGGACGATCTGTCACATTAGCTGGCAGAAACTCGTGGTCTTTAAAAATATCTTGATCTAGAGGGGAAATGCCAGTAACTTTAAATCCCTCAATTATGTTGGACGGTGTAAAAGCTTTGATGTAGACTTTTCCAGCAATTTCAGCTACATCGTAGATTGTTAGTGGTTTCCCTTGGTTGCCAGGTGAAGTCATCCAGTCAGTAATAGCCTTATGGTAATACATTTTAAATGGACCAAAGACTGTGTGGTCTAGAGGTTGAATTTTGTGAGAGGTGTGGGGATAGAAAGTGACCATATGCACACCAACTTTCTTAGCTAGCCCTTGGTTACTACAAAGTGCAATATGCCCTTAACTACTACATGAGGTCTCAGAGACCGCATTTTTAAAAATTCATAAAATACTCAAGTATCAACAGTTTAATGATTCTAAAACTAACTATGCATTCTACAACTCTTTTAAAATTATGATAACACTTGGCCCACTCAATTAATCACTTTTTTAATATATAAAAATAATAATATTTAAACCACCTCTTAAAAAGTATGATCCAGAAAAAAATTTTTTTTTTTATTCTTCTCTCAACTTTTATTGTACTATGATTTTAAAATGATCAAAATATATGTAAATAATAAGAAAAATTACTGTGGACCTCATTGCTCTTCATACAACCTTATTTTTAAACCTCAAACTCTGCATAACATTTTTGGTTTTACAAAGGAAAAATAATAGGCTATAATTTTTATAATGATTTATTATGATTCATAAACTGATATAGTACTTCTAAATAATATTGTGCCAACATAATATTATTATTGCAAACTTACAAGTTATCAGAATTTCGTATTTCCCAACAGATATTGATGGAGTACTAGTCCCTATCTGCTTTACACTTCACACAAAGTTTCTTTGCACATTGCAAGCATATTGGCTTGTTGCAAATGCAGCATGGATATCTTGTTTTCCTTTTCAGGCGAGGTGGGCAGGTGTGGCATGTTAATTTATCTTTGAAAAACTCTTCTTGTTGTCCTGGTACCGGTAGTGGATCCTGGATTTGAAGTATACGTTTGATGGCGAGCTTCATCTCTTCTGTTACATGATGTCCTCTATCCAGTCTTTTTTGTAGTAATGGAGAAACAAGTGATTTGGCCAGAACCTTCATGAACTCCAATCTGTTCATGTCAGGAGTATTTTTGTAGGCTTTGTAGAGGACGAATGCATTGACCCCAGCTGATATATTCAACAGTGCAAAAAAAATGGCCATTGGCCACCTTCGTGACCGCCTTTGTGTTGAGTAATTAGAGCACATCTGATCAACCGTGTCAACACCTCCCTTTGTTCTGTTGTACTCTGCAATAATCTGGTGGAGCACCACCAGGCTCAATTGGAGCAGCAGCACCATCAGGTTGGTCCAATGAGAACATTTTAAACCAATATTTTGAACATTTTGTGAAGCACACCAAGCCAACCATTGAGAGCCCAGTTATTTTGCTGCTAGACAACCATGAGAGCCACGTTTCTGTGAGAGCAATCACTCTAGCCCTTAATTACTACAAGCGGTCTCTCAGACCGCGAGGGAAATTTCAACCTACAGAATTCCCTAACCGGCCATCCTGATTCTCCCTCACTCCAGCTACCTTCTTGTCTACCCACCCCCTGTTCAGTTGACAATAAGTCACCATTCAGTTCAGCCATCGTGTCGAGATATTTTTGAATCGCGGTCTGAGAGACGTGTTGTAGTGAATCCGTTACTTTTGCTGCGGTCTATGAGACGTATTGTAGTGGTACTGTTACTATTGCTGCTGTCTCTATTAGCGGACTTACACATTTTTATGATGGACACTTCCATACCTTACGTTTTGTAGTTTTAACATGTGATTGTTTCTAATTATTTTCCATACAGTTATATCAAACTTTCAAGTTTTTATGATGGAAACTTCTCGTGGGAAACGAAAGAGGAGCGCTTCCAAAGACCAGGAAGCTGTGAACCCTACCGAATTAGAAGACATTTTGATTGACATTTTAGACGAGGACATAGACAAGGAGGACATTGATGACAGTGACCATGACCCTGACTACTTGGAGGGAAGTGATCATGCTACAGACACAGATCAAAGTGACTCAGAAAATAATGACCTGACAGCCAATACCAGTACTTCTTCAGCTTCTAATGAAAATTTAGTGGGGGGTGACATTCCAACTGACGATGGCAACAACTTGCAGTGAGGAAGAAATCTCTTCTATTTTGGGCGTAGAACGAAAGAAATGATTAAAAACAATGTCTCAGGATTCAAATGGAAGAAAGAATTCCCCAATCAAGCTGTTCGAACTAGGCGAGAGAATATTGTCACACAATTACCAGGTTTGAAGGCCCATGCTTCAAATCTGGGAGACAACCCTGAAGTTATAGATGTATGGAAACTACTTTTCACACAGGATATATTGATGAGATATTGTTATGGACCAATAAAAAAATTGCATCAATAAGACCACGCTACAAAAATCCACTTCATTCATTCATGATGCTGATTATACAGAATTGTATGGATTTATTGGACTACTTATCTACAGTGCAGTATTCAAGAGTGGAATGAATCAGTTGATAGTATATTTGCAACTGATGGAACCGGCCGGGAACTTTTTCGTTGTACCATGTCAAAAGAAAGGTTCCTATTTCTTTTGCATGCACTCAGATTCGACAACCCAGATGACCGAGATGATAGAAAGAAAGATGTGAAAGAGGCTGCAATTTCTAATATTTTTTTATAAATTCATTGAGAACAGCCAGCTATGCTACACAGTGGGGACATCCTGTTGTGTCGATGAAATGCTGGTCCCCTTCAGAGGTAGGTGCTCCTTCAAAATGTACCTACCAAACAAACCGGCAAAATATGGGCTGAAAATTCAATGCCTCACAGATGCGAAAACGAATTACCTCTACAGTGCCTATTTATATACTGGTAAAGGGAGTGATGGTAGAGGCCTATCAGATCAAGATCAAAAACTACTGAAACCTACTCAAGCTGTAATACGATTAACTGAATCAATAGAAGGAACCAACAGAAATATAACCGCTGACAATTGGTATAGCTCAATAGAGCTTGTTGAAGAGTTACATAGGAGAGGAATGACTTGCTAGCGCTGACTTGGAGATCCCGTACTTGTCAGCAGCCCCACGAACAGAATAATGGTTCTCCACAACATCTTTTACAGCAGAGATGAAGGCTGCATTACTTGGCTGCTCTCTTTTCTTTTTTTCTTTGCTCCGTGGCATTTTTAAGAGACCCTGGTTTCTGAAATGAAAAAGTTTGTTACATGATGTACCTAGGGACACCAGCCTTTGGTGTCCCTAGGTACATCATAATACTGTCCCCAGGTACATCAGGGTGCATATCTCTTTTATTTATGAAAAAGAACCATTTTAGGTTAGGATTTTGTCAGATATAATAATGCCTAAAAGAAGCTCTTAAAATATACTATTAAGTGTGTACTTACTTTGATTGATGAAAATACGTGGTCAGCAGTAAAAAAATCCTTCAACTGAGGAGAAAAATTTACTTTTAGAGCAAAAAGTAAAAATATTAAAATAACTTCTAACCAGTGGTTTAGGCTGACTGGAATGGAGGGAAAGAAAGAAACAAAAAATGCAGTGTTGCCACTATAGGAAATCAAATTTACCCATTTTATAAAAAGAAATACTACTACTGTCCCTAGGTACATCTGTCCCTAGGTACAACACCTTCCCCTATGAAGTAGTTTTAAACAAACTATAGCAAGAGCGTGCTGTCAACTGGACTTGCTCAATCTATTGAGTGGCTTGAAGAAGGCATGGAAGGAGGGTAATTGGTGGGGAGAAGGTCTGATGATGCAGTAGTGTGCCTACACACTAACAATGAAATCGTCTGTGCACTGTATGCATACACCCATCACTTGAAGGGTTAAAATTTCATAAAGTTTTCTTTAAAGCTCTAGAAGTGTTTGAAAATAATAATTATTTACTTATTATCTCTCTAGATTTTGTACAATGAAATAATCGACCAACTGTAGAAAGGCGAGAAACCCCAGTAGTCGATTAACCATTACAACATAATTGATTATGCGATTAATCGATCCCATCTAACATTGATTATTCCGATTGATTGATTAATCGATACCCAAACCCATCCCTACACTTTAGTGTTACTCCTAGAAGATAAACAGCAACGCTCTGCTGGGGTACACTCAAATCGGCCAACTCATTAAAGTTTCTGGCTACAAAATGCAAAATTAGTGACAGGGTCTTTCAATAGATATACTGATTCAATAAATTTTGGATCTTTTGGATTAATGATTGATGTTTTTTGTAATGAGTTTGTCAAGGGCTGTGCGGTTTTTGCAAATCCTTGAATCATTTTTCGATAATATCCTGCTAAACCAAAAAATGTTTTATCTGTTTTGTAGTCTGTGGAATTGGAAATTCTTTGATTGCTTTCACTTTTTCTGGGTTAGGCTGAATACCTTTTTCTGAAACGATGTGACCTAAATACAGGAGTTCTTTTTTGAAAAATTCAGTTTTGTCCAATTGTATTTTCAGTTAATATTGTTTTAGTTTTTAAAATATGACTTTCAATTGTTTCATATGTTCTATCAAAGAATCAGAAAATATTATAATATCATCCAAGTATACTAGCACATTTGGAAGGTCACAAAAAATCAAGTTCATTGCTTTCTGAAAATTGCTAGGAGCATTTTTCAAACCAAATGGCATTATTACAAATTCATAATGACCATTTTCAGTACTAAATGCAGTTCTAGGGATTGATTCCGGATCAAGTTCGATTTGATGAAAACCGGAAACTAAGTCTAAAGCCGAAAAGTAGGTTGCTCTACCTATTTTGGAAAATAAATCTTCGATGTTCGGAAGAGGGTAGTAGTCAGATTTGTTTTTTTCATTCAACTTTCTGAAATCAAGGACGTCTCACTTTACGTTTTCCCGAACCCGAAGCGTCTGGTTTCTTAGGAGCCACCCATAATGGAGAATTGTAGGGCGAACTAGAGGGCCTAATAATTTTTTGTTCTAGTAACTTGTCAATTTCCCTACTTATGTCTTCTCTAAATGCGATTGGATACCTATAATTTCTTGAATATACTGGTTCTTCGCCAGTAGTCACAATTGTATGCTTTAATAGATTAGTAGCAGTTAGTTTGATTTTCGAGTTTTATTATCTCAGAATATTTATGTAAGATGTTAATAATGTAATTCCTTTTTTCATTAGACATATGGTATGTTCTCAATAATGTAGAAATGTCTTCAACAGTGAGTGGATGATTGATCTGTTCACTGGAGTACAATTCACACTCTTCAATAGATAAAGTTTCAATTTCAACATCTTTCTTATTTTCAGAAAAATAATTTCCGTTCTTGTTTACATTTGCAGCAATATTATACAATTTTAATTCCTTAACATTTACAATACACAACGTTTCAATCTTATCTCTATAATTTGCTTTTAATTTCAAATTATTCCAACCTTCATGTATTTCAATTTTACTCATGCCCATGAGGGGGATTACACAGTTTTTGGTTTCTAGACAATTGGTCTTGAAATCAATACTGGCACCTGTTCTACTTAGAGTTTTATGACCGATTAGAATGTAATAATTATCACTTAAATCAAACACATAAAATTTTTCAACACTGTCAACATCAAAAATATTTCTTAAACTAATATTCACACATCCGTTTCCTTCGGATTCACCAGTTGGCGTTTTGATCTTGAAATAGCTTGGCATCACTGATACATTATTTGGTACATAATTTGGTTTTACAAAATTTAATTTACTACCTGTGTCAATAAGAATTTTCATACCATCAAATTGAATATGTGGTAGGTCTGAGGAAATTGAATTCGAGTCAAACACTACGTCTTGGGTTTGGTGTTGGTGCTTGACTCTAAAAAATTCTGAAATGATTTAGTCAACTTGTCTAGCTTTTGTTCCAAGTTTTCGAGCCTAGAAGGATTTTCACAATATCCTGCACAATCATTCAATTGTTGAAATTCATTGCATCCATCTTCAGTCAAATGGACTTGATGTGGGGCTTTGAAAGTTGAAACAGTTCTCATAGAAGCATCTTGATTTTGAACTGCTGGTTTTTGGTTAAACCCAGGAGTTCTATTTTGAAAAGATATGTAATTTTGATGTGCATTCCTGTTTTGATTGAAAGGTCTGAATGAGTTGAAATTTTGTTGTCTCGAGAACGATTGACTCTGATTGTACTGAGGTTTTGAATGCATTTGATTTTGATTAAATTATCGGGGTTTTGAATACATTTGACTTTGATTAAATTACCTAGAATCAGAATTATGCGAGTTTTGCTGTCGCTGTTGGTGATTGAAGGTTTGATGATCGTTGTAGTTCTTACTCTGCATTTTAGTTACATCTGTTGTAAATCCTAGATGTTTCAACACTGCACTGCTTTTGCTTATAATAGCTTGCCTAGCTTCTTGTAGATTCGAAACGTTCAGTGTTTGCAAGTGAGCTCCTAATTGATAAGGTAACGCATCAACAAGCACATTGATAACCTGCCTATCAAGCTGTTCTTTGACAAATACGAGAAATTCGTCTTTCACTCCATCTTACTTGTGCTGGGAAATGATAGTAGTACGTTTCTCTTCGAGAGTGTTAACAAAATTGAGAGGGTGTGCTTTTGGATTTGGTTTCAAATGAAGTAGTTCAGTTGTAAGTTGGTGAACAGTACCAGCAAAATTGTCTTTTAGAGCAGAAATTATTTCATAAACAGGTTGACTTGGAGAATTTAGAACAACAGCTTGTGCAATACCATGCAGTCTTTTTCTAATATGATAAAGGAGAGGTAAGTGTTTGCTTCTTCAACGTTTGAAGCACAATACGATTCATATAAAGTTTTCACTTTTTCTTCCAAAAATTGCACTAAGTCAATTGTATCACCACTATAATCAGGGATCAAATCCGTATCATCTTTGGAGATGGGTTTAGAAATACGTTCTACTACCTGTTGCTAGTGTGCGGGTTGCGTGCTCCCGTTCTCAGGCATTGAATTTGGGTTCGTTCTTCAATTCTTCAAGGCACGTCTTCAGATTTGGGCGATGTTGAAGTAGTAATGGTGGTACCCAGCGGCTGCGTAATGAGCGTCCACTGGTCGCCAGGTTGTTGAGTACTGAGTCCTGCTATCCATGATGTATGGTATCTGATGAACTAACACTTTTGCGTTCGCAAAAACATCTCACTGATGGATCGGGCGAGAAGAATTGAAATTCACCGAAAATTTAAATGATAATTGATCACGAACTTTTTGTCACCCGGTCCCTGTTCGTGTGCCAAATGAGTTAATTGAACTAGAAATGTGTTTTTAAAAAGATATTTTATTTACTGATACATGTTACAGCACAACAGAGAAACTCAGACTGAGCGCTCCCACCTTGAATAAGTTACAATACAGTAAACAATGCAGAATCATGACTCAGCTCTATCTATATTATACTATTGGGAGAGGGTACATAACTTATATGAACAGCTTATTTCAGAAAGGGACCTGAGTCACTTTTAGTGATTTTTCAGGAACTGCAAAAAACTGTCTGGATAGAACAATCCGAATTTTTTCGACCTGATGATTTTTTTATGCCAACTACATCTGTACAAGTCTGTTAGTACCCATACTATCCTATTTTATGAGATAGTTTAAGTAAAAAATTATTTTTGTCCCTGTATTTCATGGACTTAGGTACCTTTCTGCAATAAAATTATCAACTCTCACTATAAGAAATTCAATTTCATTTTATTATTCATAACTTTGACACAAATACAGCGATATAAGAGCAGATAACTTCACATTTTTTGATATTCTATTCTGCTCTGAAAAATTTATTATTTTTTGATAAAAAGGCTCATGTTCATGAGGGACATACTTCAAAGCTTTCTTGAGGTTTTCAATTTTTTTTCTTTTTTCAAAGGTATAAGTTAATTTCTGAATTATTATAAGCTAGTGCTTGAGGAAGTTGTATTGTATTCGGATCAACTTTAGAGACATTGAAATTACAATAGTAATAAGCATAATCATTGTCAGCATTATCAGTATGGATGAATTCTGAAGTTTTAATATTACCCTTTTTGTCAGAAGAATATTCAAAGTAATGATATTTTGATGTAGCTAGATATTCTCGCTCTCTCCATGAGAGATTTACACTTCAGTTGAAGCGACTCTTTTCTTGAATACATTAGGCCACCAATTATCAAAATCAATTATATTTCAGTGTCTTTAAGTTTGATTGTATTTGGGATTTCCTGTTCACAGATAGAATTAATTCACACAGCTGATATATTGTATATATGCGGCTGCAATTTGTGATAGGGCGTTTTATAATGCCAAATTTCCTATCACAAGGCAAAAATGAATGCCCTGTGAGAGGAAAGAAATGCTTTAATTTTTTAAAACGGCCAATTATTGTTAAAGTTAATAGGACCCGAATTAAGGTATGATTCTTATTTTTCCCTGGGCAATTGTCAGAGAATAAATTAAGTTCAGTAACTGAATGTGGGACATTTTCTTCAATGTAGTCCACAAGAAAAGAAGCAACATCATTTGCTCCTTTTTTTGCTTGACCTTCGTGATATAGGTAAAACTGAGCATTATTTGTTTTCAAATTATAATACAAAAAAGTTCACTGTCAATTGTAGGAGGTAATACATCTCTTGTACTGGAACTTTTGGTAAGTCTATATTCTGCATAAAGTCAAAAACCAAACCTAAAGTATTATTATTATTTTGTTTTGATAATTCTTTAGAATTCGCCATTGATGAATAAAATCGTTTGGCTCGACGTTTGTGCAACATAAATTCTGCTGCACAAACCTTCTTTGCAGCAGATATATATAATTATATCAACCGGGTACATCCGATAAGCAGTTTCACTTACTTGCTAGTAAGTAGTGAAATTGCTTATCGGATGTACCCGATTGATATATTAGCATGTTCATCCATCCGCGAATTTTTAAAAGTATTTATATATATCAGTTAACTTGCCATGGAATTAAAATTCAAGGCTCAAATTTCCTTCTCTTAAACCTTACAATTCTAGTAAGGTTCAGAATCTGACCCTTACACTGGACTAAGATTGAACTAGTTTCAACTGAGAACAAATCAAACTATTTCTCTTCAATTTAAGTAGGAAATTGTAAACCATTTATAGCAGGTAAATTTTGACAAGGGAAGCTTGTTGAAAATATATTTCAATTTTTTATAATATATTTCATTTCAATAACTATGAATAATCATATACTACAAATAATGTTCATAATTCTTTGGCTCAGAAAGAAGCCCAGAAAGATTGTGAAAAATTCTTTCCTTTCTGACGATCTGATGTTTTATAAATTACCACTAATTATTCTAGTTTTCATGAATTTGATCTCTTTCTCTTGTAATTTCTATGTTGTTTAGATTTGTGATCCAGACCTAGATATTTTTATTTACTTATTATTGTTGTAAAAAGTAATTTATTGTATATGGTAATTGATTTTTATAGATAATTAACATGAGGAAATAATTGTTATCACTTACCCTGTGACGTTTGTAAAATTGCTCAATTCTTAATGCATTACTGAAATGTTAGAGATTTAGATGGTATTTCGATCTTTTCCGTCACTGATGTCGACAGCCGAATGTCACAATGTATTTTAAGAAGATGTTTTATAGGGTGACATTCACTTCATTAATATTTCAGTTGATCAATAATCCACCCGGGTAGGCAACTTCGGTAAGGTACGTCAAGATTCAACCCAAATTCCTATTTCTTTCAAAAATGCCAGAGGAAACTGTACCATATATTCAACTCTTAATTTATTTTTCAAAAAATCTGAATAACACCATATTATTGCCATTAAAAATCAGAAGCTTAACCCCTAACCTTTAACTAACTTCTCGTTAACCCACTAACTCACCAATCCTCAAATAAT
Source organism: Nilaparvata lugens (assembly GCF_014356525.2). Classification (NCBI taxonomy): domain Eukaryota; kingdom Metazoa; phylum Arthropoda; class Insecta; order Hemiptera; family Delphacidae; genus Nilaparvata; species Nilaparvata lugens. The sequence continues at coordinate 14,449,997 of NC_052506.1, forward strand.
GTGCAACGACTTAGCTGACTGTGCATCAGTCTGCAACAAAAACTGGAGGAACTGAATCGCTCAACTTCCCATTTCTTTCAGTATCTCAAGAAATGGTCAAAATAAGTACGCTCTAGATGAAATAAGAACTAGATATTGAGAATTGATGTTGTCGACAGTGACTACCAAGGTCGGAATACCTTCTTGAGAAATCAATATCATTCATTATTGAGATTTATATATGGGGTTTTCAATTAGATACAAATTGAAAAATTGTCTAAATATTTTATCATACTTTATTCTACAAAAGTTTCACATTGGATTTCTTATAAACATGTTTTTCCTTATTCATAGAATGAAGCAATCAGCAAATCCTGTCTCAAATCAATATTATTCCTTGAAAGACTGATAGAAGAATATGATTTTATTACAATTGTATCACTCAAAATTTTAAAATGAATCAGAATTAATCTAGATGCGGTAGATTATCACTTATTCAACAAATTCTCTAATTTTATAGAGAAGCACTTTTTAATCAACTGTTACTTTGCTACATTTCATTTTCATATATCTGAAGTAATTGTACACATGATTTCTTTTTCTCTGTTACTGAACTGGAGTATTTCGTCATATTAATGCATTTTTCAAATGAGTGTTGGAAATAGCATTAATATGTCTAAACATGTCGTGAAAAATAATTATTGAAAGTTTTAAAAAAGGGTACCTTGATTATTTTTAAATTTGTCATACAAATAAATTTTATAGCTCGAATAGAATTCCTCGCAACTCTCTTTCCAATATATTTTTCCTCACTCATACTCCTGTCTGATACAGTATTTACTAGACAACATATGATATAGACTTACTCATTAATTAACTATTCGGTCGAATTATTGGAAATTATGGATCGATCGCTCACAATAGAAATATAACAAAGTTCAATACTTGATAAAGTAATTGTATAGGAAAACTCACAATAAAAGTAGAGATTCTGATGATTGAGAATAATTCTAGAAATAAAATTGCTTCTGCACTTTTTACATTTGTAATAGGCTATAATCAGAAAAGTGTTCCAATAATTATAAATTTTCACTTCAGAGACTGTCTTATCAATCTAGAAAAATCACAAAAGTCGGCTTAAATAAATGACATAGAATACAATAATTAAATTTAAATGGAAACCTTGAAGCTGACATAAAATCCTGAAACGTATTGGGCGAGATTGAAATCATGTGACATGAAACAATGTTTACAAAATGACAGTTTGATACTTACACTACAAACAATCAATGGTTTTAAAGTTATAGTTTTGGAAATTGTTTGATTTTAATCAAATAACATAATTATCTCAACTTATGACTAATAACAAATTATTACTAATACCTATAAGAACATTGTTCAACTTATTTCATTGTGAAAATCTAATTAAACACGTGAACGAGCTTGGATGATAACCAACTTTTCCATTGAAATAAATCACATTAATCATTGATAAAATTTTGAACCGTTGTAAAACCGCTTTCTTCATTCATTGATAACCGAGTTTTCCATTGAAATAAATCACATTAATCATTGATAAAATTTTGAACCGTTGTAAAACCGCTTTCTTCATTCATTAATCCTCAAAATCTGTAAATTGCGATTGAATTTCCTTACAAGTAAAGTAAGATACCTAATAAAATTGGATGGTAAAAGTCCATTTTATCCTAGTGTTACATTAAATTGAAATAAAGCACTGGTGTTGAACAACTTACCAATAAAATCCACTTTCCCCTTCACCAGTTTTTCTCTTGATTTTGGTAACTTATCATAGAATAATGATTTTTTTAATCATCCCATCCTGACAAAAATCTGTTCCTCTTGAAATAATTTCGAATTAATGTAAATCAGAGTACAGAGGATTCTTTAGTTACTGAATGAAACACAGTATAATATCGAACTATAAAATACTAATTGACTCATTATATATGCCATTCTTGTATTCGATTCAACCAACCTCAGTTAAATATTGTAGCACTCATCAAGCTAATTCTCATTGCAGAGATGATGGGAATCTGTTTTCATAAATGAACTCGACCATTGCGTTTCAGTCAACCTATCGACAGTGTTTGAGTTGTTTTGTTTGTTTGTATTTTTTTAGCAAAGGAATAATCTATGACTCGCTTTAACCATATTTGAGGATTCACTGAAGCACACATGTGACTCTTAAGGTGCGTACAGATTACGCGCCGCGAACATGAGCAATTCACTTTTAATCAGCTGATGCCAAGCTTTCTATATCTGTATCTTACCGTTTCTGTGAAAATACAGATATAGTCAGCTGATTAAAAGTGAATTGCTCATGTTCGCGGCGCGTAAATCTGTACGCACCTTTACATGTTACTTTAGCATCATTGATGCAAGAAAATATTGTACTGATCATATTTGCACATAATGCACATAAACTATTCCTGTCAAATGACAGCTGAATCAATTAATTATAATGAATGTTAGTACTACTTCCAGTAGTTGAACATCCCGTTCTGAATTTGCTCAAATGAATGGTTCTCGAATTAGGATGGCAATAAATGACAATTTGATGCATAATAATTTTTCATGTATAATTAAACCCTGAAATCTCAGGATTTGTCTCGTTAATGTAGGCCTACAGTAGTTTTTAAAAGCTTGCTGTACATAAATGTCTTGGAAGTTAGTTTTTGTATCGATAATTTATAAATATTTAATCTCAACAGTATGAGACAAAATTCACATAGAAAATGTTGGTACTCTCAAGATATAAAAGACGAAGATGAAGTATTCATTATTCAGCTAAGATGTTTGCTATCGAAAAAAACTAATGCAAATGTAATATTCTAATTGGTGGAATTTGAAAATTGGTGAAGTAAACTGTCCATTCAGATTATTTGGATCTTCTTCGCAGATCAATTCTGCAAAAATTCTGAAAACAAAAATTTATGGATATTATTAGGATATTCCAATACAGCAGGAATGCATGGGACAATACATTAATTTTCATCTATTTTCTGAGTGTTGCCTCCTAATTGATGATAATCTTAGTCTTGTTAATTTAAAAGTTCACATGTGCAGAAATACAAATGTTTTTGTATCATTTTGCGGAGTACCATTGACAAGAATGTGTTCTGCTAGTCATTTGAAAAGATATAATACTTGCATCACATTAAGCCACCAGTGGGTCACCATTTGACCGAGTCGATGGGCATTACAGTAATTTTTATTGCGCTTATTACACTGCGGCTGCCAGCCTGGCCAATAATCCTGGTGTCCAGCAAGCTTTATAAATGGTTGCCAATGGTTTATCTCTGTATGCATTGATGGCCTCATGTAATACACTCTAATATAGTAAGATATACTTGCTGCCTTGAAAATACTTGTAAGTCATTTTCTTTAATTTTATGTGAGTACTTGTCGACGTTTTTATTACATTCGCCATTTAATTTATACTGAAAACTAGCACTACCTCCGTAAACAAAGCCGTAGTGCATTCGTGTGACGTCAGCACAGGTAGGGCTCCTACACCAATAGATACACTAGCTGATATAGATCAGCTGAAATCAAAGAATTTTATTGGTGTTGGAGCCCTACCTGTACTGACGTCACACGAATGCACTACGGCTTTGTTTACGGAGGTAGTGAGACTAGACACTTGCTATACTTGATTTTTCCAGACACTATATTATCTAAAATTACAGTTTTAAACTGATTACCGTACTTATTTCATTTCTCGAGAAGTAAGAATTGAAATTAATTTTATTTTAAAAAATATCAGCAAGCAGATTTCATTTCATCCATCATTAGCCAAGTAATATCTTGATAATTGAAATATTCATGCTAGTTCAGTCATAATATACTTTTTGGGGGGAAATGCCTGATGAGATTCCAATCCCCTGAATCATTGAATGAAAATTTCACTTAGGGTTCAATTATTTTTCGTAATAACTTTGTTTCACTGAGTGTTATTTCATAATTGAAAAATTGTTATTTCTACTTTTTAATCTAAATTTACTGGAAAAATCTGTTTACCTGCTGAGCATATTTTCTGGTCACAGACGGGTTGTTCGATTGTAGCAGCTTGAACAAATACATTAAAAAATTGTTTAGATATTATAAAAAAAATCTTATATTAGAATTTATTCAAAATCTTGAGAAAACCAGGCTTACGACTGATTGATTGAGTGCATAATTTGTGCTGCTTACAATACCTAGAGTCGCCCATTTACAAAAGTGCCTACTTTCCAAAAAACAAAATTTTTCAGGAAACAAGAAAAACCTTCATTTCATTGAAATAATGAGTTAATTAATTACTGTTAAGTTTATAAAGTCAGTGAATAAATTAGAAACACAATTTACAAGGTCTCAGATTACAATTTTTCTATATATAGTAGTTTTAAGCTGTTTTAATATGCAACTAGACAGTTTTGGAAAAAATATTTGTAATTAGCAAATTTTGGAAATAGACCTTTGTCGAGTAGCTAGTTTTGATACTGTAAATGAATCAGGTCTTATTTGGAAATCTAAAACAACAAAGAGCCTGCTTTAAAAGTTTAAAACAGAATTTATTCAAAGAAATGTTTTATTAAACATATTGGAATAATCTTGAAATGTTAAATCAACGAAATATTGTAGAAAAATTATAAAAAATGTAGGCTACTCTCTCCAAATATTAAAAAATGAGCTATAACAATGTTCATGACATTTTTTTTTAAATGTAACAATTTATGCAAAATGTGACTGTCTTCAATCGATAAAAAATTAGCTAACTCAACGTAGACCAAGAAGAGTTTTTTTTTGCCTGATTATCATAAGTCTTTTTTTACATTCTTAAATTTATTTCTTCCATGGGCTCATCAATTTCTTCATTTTCATCAACATTTTAAAGATCCAGTTGTTCTTGTTTTGATATGACATCTTTGTAGAACTTCAAATGACAAGAACTTTCCACTGCACCTTCTTTAGCTGTCACTTCTTCTTCAGCATTCATTTTTCCTCCGGCCTCAGGTATAATACAAAACACAAAACAACTTGAACAACATAAACGTCTTTAAAATCAATCAACTATCAATTAACACAGCTGATTGAAAATAACCGATCCCCTGGAAGTGACAGGTTGGCCGACAGTACTATAGATTTTTATATTCAGTAATATTGATTTTCACTATGAAAATGTACGCCAGTGTTTCAGAATAAACAATTTTGTGGAAGCTTACAACTAGTAAGTAGGGCTTTTTTATATATTGCAACTAGCCAGTTTTGGAAAAAACTTCGTGAACTCTGTCATCTTAGTTGCTCGCAAGTAGATAGTTTTGGAACAGTATCTGAGTTTGCATGAAGACAGTTTTGGAAATGGAATGAAATGTAACTAGACTCACTTTGAATCTGTACTCGATTCTCAATCATTTTTTTTTAATAGGATAAAGAAACTTTTGTCACTGTAAAAATGTTTTATAATGTGTATTCCAGTTGTGCCAACAACATGCAATCAAAATCTCAATTTCTCAAAATTTGTCAAGAAGGCACTTTTGGAAATGGACTACTCCTATATACTGGCTTATACACTTATAATAGCTTACAATACAGTTTTAGATTGATTTCACACAATATAAACTGAGATAATAACTAATGAACTGTAGGCTACATAAAGAGTAAAAAATGCAATTAGAAAATTCCTTTAAGATAATATTGTTTTGTATCTACATAAATTGGCTGAGCTTTGGACTTATCAATGTCCATTCTTTGGAAGAATACTCAGATTATCCTTCCCAGTAACTCTCTACGGTACCACAACCATTGCAGTGCAATAGCATAACGTAGCATTGCTAAACTGAATCGTAATTTGAACTGAAATGAAATTAAACTGTAGTTGGCCTAAACTATTTTTACAGAAAAAATTTAACATGTTATATCTCGTGGCCTCTACCTACAGTTTGAAGATAGGCTATGCAAATTCCATTCTAGGTAAGAGGATCAACAACTCTTTAAAATTCATATGCCTAGAAATGTAAGTGTTGAGTATGTAAATAATTTTCATACAGCACTGACAGGAGTGTGTGAAACAAGTGTGTGAATGTTGGAAGGACTGGCTATTGTTTGTTGATGACCTTCCAGTAAGAAACACCAGATTTGGTCACAAATACCCTCCTTTTTCGATTTTTTCTGGTTACCCTTTAGCTATTTATTCAGTTATTCGTATTTATTTATTTATTCATTATTCACAACTTCTCTGATCAGCATGTTGGCCTACCCACAATTGGAGATATTATCTATTTGAGTATGGCTGAAATTGGCTTTGCCTACCTTTCAAGCAATCTCCTCTTGAGGTCGGGCGGGTATGTGACGTAGATGTAGTGCTCGTTGTGCGCCTGCGCAGCGGCCAACTCGTCGGGCGCCATCGCATAGTAATCTTCGGGATAGTGCGCATGCGCGTGGTGCGCTGGCGACGAGCTGGCTGTGACGTTGGTGCTAGCCACGCTCATGTCATCAGAACTGCAACAAACTGTCCACTTCACTTCTATCTTCACTCCCAAAAATACAAAAAGCATTTATCAATTCTCGCTCCAACCCATCCAACCTCAAAAGAAAATATCAATTTGCAGAATAGTCCAGTCAAATGGTTGTTTTTCAGGAAACAGCCCCAAAAGAATTTTTCTCTACGATTTTATATGTATTTTGGGGCGCTGAATTCGAATCTCAAATTTTTCTGACACGCGAGAGGGCGGCTTCACCCCCAAAGCTCCCAAAAACTCCCAAAATTTTGGTCTTTTTAGATTTTTACAATTACCTCGAAAACCTTGGGTTTTCTACATAAAACTATAAAAAATCCAAAAGGTAGTCAGGTGACACCGACCTACATGTCTGACATGTGATCTGTCCCTCCACCACCCCCCAACCCTTCGAAATATTGGACATGAATAAATGTCGGAACACTGCATGACATGTGTGACCTGTGTTTCAATCAGCAGGCAAACGCTGGAGGGCATTGAGTGTCACTTTTCTTTTACTGAAGTGTTCCTCAGGAAGAATGGCACATCTCTCGACTATCACAGAGTATAGCCATAATGTGAGAATCAATTGAAAAAATTTGTCACATCTCAAATTAAATCGGTTTTCTTGTTAGCTTCTTTACTATTATTTTTCAATAAGCGTCACATCTATAGTTGGCCAAACGAAAATGGGTCCCTCAAGATCAAAGCTTGCTCTTGACACCACCACCCGTCTCTACGAACACTGTTGCCACTTTGTACTAAGGGTGGCTAGTAAGAGAGAAAGTGAATGTGTGTGTGAGAGAGGGTGTGATAGTAAAGTATTGTTATTGTGGGGAGTATTGTTTGTCTTCTCTGTCCAAAGCCTGGATGAAGTGTGATGAGAATCAAATGAGAATTCATGCGAATTGAAAAATGCAGAGTGAAGTGGGCATTACAAGAATATTGACTAAAATAAATAAAATTACATCACTCCACTTCCAATTGATTATTATAAGTCTTCAAGTAACCTTTATGAAGTAATAGCTCAGTTTATAAATAGTTGCATTTAAAAAGAAAAATCTAATCATCATTATAAAATTGGATTTCTTGATGTCATGACTCAAGAAAGAGTTATACATTATACATAACATATTCTTTCCTTCATTCATGATGTTGAAGAATATAGCGGATGATGGGAGGAGGTGACGGGGGATGTTATTGTTCTAACTTCAAAGAATGACACAATAGAACTTTTGAACCTGGCGTGCTCAACAGAATTTGTGACAGGTAGTGTCGGAAAAGAGGAAGAGGGATGGTATGAGAAGGAAGGAGCGATGTTCAGGGTGTAGAAATATAGTCAATGTATATAGACTGGTCGAGTGAGGGGTGGCCACCAGTGGCAACATTGCAGTGGCCTTGAGAGACCCATTTTCGCTTGGTCAACTATAACATTTTCATTCTTCTTGTAGAAGTTCATAAAAAGAAAAATGACATTCCCATTGTGGTGGGGATAATTTCAATAAATTTATCTCTCTCATAAAATACTGTTTTTCTCTCCATGTTTGTGGAATAGTTAACTGATGCACAGAAATTCAACCACTCCTGTGATTTAGACTACACAAAAATGCACCAAATTTATTCTCCTATCTTGTAAAACTGTTATTTTACAGTTGTATCATATTTCGCGTGGATGATTTATAATACGAGTATTATCAATAGCCTACTTATATTGATGGTATACAATATACAATATATTATAATATAGATATTATTCACCACCCCGCAAAAGAAGATGGTTGATTTTTTCTTGCAAGAATTTCAAGGGAATATGGCAATTTTTTATAAGATGGCAGAGTTGAAATATGGATCAAAAACACTGGATGGTGAATAAATATTTGTAAGCTTCCATCAATGAGAATAATATTAATATTTGATACCAGACTGTTTCAAAACCTTGTTTCAACAACCTCTTCACCTCTCGACCTTGACATGCACACACAAACCATTTGATTGAAACTAATATCTGCTACAGTGATAGGCACTGAATACCCGACATCGACTGTAACATGAGTAATTTACGACCAAAATTGTTGAAATTTTAGTGAGTAACTGAATATTGTTCAAAATAATACACCAAATCTTGTTTACAAGAGTAAACAACACAAATACATGGTTCAGTGAATATATATATTATTAAGAAGGAAGTATCTTCATTGTTAAGTCAGAAACTTTTCAAACTGCCTTCGTATTTCACTTCTTGTAATCTTACTATATACTATTGAATTGAAAAGAAGAAAGTTTTATATCCATTTACACACAAACATAGTAATGCAATATTTAAAAAAGTCAATCTTCCTAAATATTTTTTCAATCTTTAAAAAAAAAGATAATCTTTTTTAAAAAAATCTTAAAGATTTCTTTTATGAACCTAATCCTACTATATTGAATTGAAAAGAAGAAAAATTTCTATCCATTTACACACAAACATAGTAATGTAATATTCAAAAGTTAAAATAGGGCTCATTTATTATACTAAAATAGGTTGAAATGTGTCTCAAATTACTTCCTTCCATAATAATTATTCTTATCCAGAATTTTCAAACTTATATAAACCTATAATGGATTTTTGGAAATAATTACTTTGATATGTGGCTCTGATTTAAATGTCACACCTTTAATAAATGAGAATTTGGCTTAACTCCCATCACTTATTTTTCTTTAGTCAAGTTATATTACTGACAATGGCTATTCAACTAGTAGAGAAAAAACGAGGCTACTATCCTGAATCATTTTGTAATAATTATTGTTTGTTTTGCTGGGATTTTCATGAATAGCAATTTCAAAATTAGCCATTGAATAGCCATAGCAATTTCTTACATGAATTTTCCATCAATTTCTCAATATCACATCACGTTCTGATCCGCTGTTCATTGGATTGGAGTTTGATAGAAAAATACCAATTTTTAAAAAATTTGGGAAATGTTGAAGTGACTTAGGAATAAGATACTGACTCGAATAGCA
>NC_052506.1:14459575-14497879 GCF_014356525.2 Nilaparvata lugens
GCAATAAATGTTGTTTTGTCTACATTCAAAGTGAGAATGTGAGTTTGTAACCAGTAGTTCGTGATTGACAGCCCTCTATTTGCATTATCATAAGCTTCGTTCCATGGTTCCCCTGTGAAAATTAATGCTGTATCATCTGCAAATGATACTATATTGCAATTTGGTATATTCAGCTTATATAATCATTTACATAAATCAAGAATAATAGAGGTGGAAGTACCGGTCCTTGTGGAAGTCCAAATTCTGAGGTGTGTCTACTGTCAGTTTTTTTGTTGAGGGTGAGGATCTGCTTCCTGTTCGCGAGGTATGAAGCAAAAGGTTTATTGCTGCACCTCTAACACCACAATTTTCTAATTTATTTAACAAATTATGTGTGGAATGGTATCGAATGCTTTTGCAAGATCCAAAAACACTGATATTGTTTTTTTATTATCATTGAAATTACTGCTTATAATTCCGGTTAAGTGGAGAATTGCATTTTTTGTTGATTTTCCTGCCTGGAATCCATACTGAAATTTTTCCTATAAAATTATTTTTATTTAGAAAGTTTGAAAGCCTCATTTTAGTATTTTTCAATTATTTTTGAAATATTAGTAAGAAGACTAATAGGTCGGTAGTTCTCAGGTTTTGACAGATCACCAGATTTAGAATTGGTTTAATCACAGCAATTTTGAAAATTTCGGGGAATACACCATTAATAAAGCATTTGTTAAAAATGAATTCTAGAGGATGTACAATGAAGTTGGAGATTTTTTTAAGACAAGTTCCTGTTATTTCGTCATATCCGGGTGAAGAGTTATTAACAAGAGTGGATATTATTTGTTCTATTTCAATTATATTTGTTGGATGAATGAAAAAACTGTTTCTTGGGGGTTCTGATAGCGGAGGAGGGATGATTATAGCAGTATTTGGGCCATTTTCATTCAATATTTTATCTGCATATTTACGACCCACATTAGCGAAATGTGAATTCAGTACTTCTGGCTCTAAGTTTGGTTCCCTACGTTCGTTTTTAACACCAATTATTTCTCTAATGTAATGCCATGTTTTTTATTATTCCCTTGGCCTCATCAAACTTGCCATCAAAGTAATTTATTTTTGTCTGTTTGATTAATTTATTTAACTTGTTCTATAATTCTTGTATTCTTCTTTCAGTCTGTTATTGAAAGGTTCTTTTATCAGTTTACAGTGCATCTTATCTCGTTTTCTTATACAACTCAAGATTCCATCAGTCATCCATGATTTCAAATGCGTTTTCCTATGACTTATATTATTTTTTTTTTTGTGTTATTTGTAATGTGACCATTCAATGTTTTTATAAATTTCCAGCTAAGATATTCTCATCATTACAGTTAGATAGAAGAATGTTGCTCCAAGTCTCATTTTCAAGGGAAGAAGAAAGATTTGCATAATTTATTATTGATTTTGTTTTATTAAATGCACTATTATTGTTATTACTCAATTTATTATGCCCTATGTGTATGGATGTCCAGTAGTGATCGGTAATAGAAGTTTTCAAGACTGTACCAATTATATCACCAGTATTTGTGTTACAATTTTTGAAAAATATGTGGTCAATACAAGTACTACTCTCACTCAACTCTCTCGTAGGCTTATCTACAAAAGATTTAAATCCATTTAGATGCATAACGCTAAGATATTCACTTGACACATTTCCAACCTCCATATGTTCAAATTCATATCTCCAACAATAATTACATTTCTATCCGTATCAAAATTGATCAATGCTGCATCTAAATTACTTATAAAATCAAAAACGTTTAAAGAAGGAGAACGATAGATGGATATTAGAGTATAATTCTTACTGTCTACCTTGAAATCAATAAACATTGAAGTTGAGTAACCTATAATATCTTCTGATATATGAAATTCAATATTTCTATCCACAAACACACATATTCCATCACTTCTAGTATATCTACCACACTTTGAAACCGTCTGATAACCTTCTATATTAAAATTGCAAAATTGGTCATCAGTAATCCATGTTTCAGTTAAAACAATAATTGAAATCGGACTCTGCTTTCCTTCAGGTAGCAAAGCAGTTGATCGGAATTTTTGTTTATACTTCGTATATTCATATGCAATACATTTTTTTTTTTTTAAAACATCTTTATTGCCCATAAAAACAAAATACAAAATAAAAACTTACAAAAGAATATTCTAGATTATATTAATATATTATGCTATTTTACATATAAATTAAAATTACATGGCACCACCCAGCAAGGGCAAAACCCTGACCGCTGAGTGAGAGTATCAGCTGTTAGACAATATAAAAAATTTATTTACTAATAATCAAAGCTACAAAAAATCGAAGTTAACAATAAATTACTAGTCTAGTAATTATAATATTTGACTGATGTCGAAGAAAAATTTTGTATCACCCACTTATTTATCTGTTCCATCCTCTGTCTACCCCTATTAGAAAGATATTCTGACAATGCATTTGGCATTATATTTATTATTTTGAGCTAAGATACCCCAATTGTCTTATCACTATTGTCAAATCTGAATAGTTAATATTATAATGTTATGAGATGTAACTCTCAGGTTATACATAGAAACGTTATTATTCACTGTAAATTCCTCCTTCCTCATACATGCATAATAGAGAAGTTTCTTTATATAAATTTGACGTACTGTCATCACTTTAAATTCGGCAAATGTTTCACTACTAGAAAAAGCCCTTGGCTTATTAAGAATTGCTTCTATTATCATTTTTTGAAATGTAAAAATTTTATTCATGAAAACATCATACGCTCCTCCCCATACCACTAACCCATATTGCAGCACCGATTGAACATAGGCAAAGTAAAGGACCCTAAGTAATTTAATGTCTAATATTTTACGGACTTTATAAAAGATAAAGGAAATAAATTTTAAGCGTTTACAAATATATTCTATATGAGGCTCCCACTTAAGGTTACAATCAACCATGATGCCCAGATACTTTATAGATTTTTCATTTTTTAGTTTAGGGCATGCACAATCCTTCCATTTTCAAAATCACAATTTGTATGTATTTTTAAATTCATAGCATCATTTGGTTGACCAACTATTGTAGGAGAAAATGTAATATATTTAGTTTTTGATGTATTTATACTCAATGTATTAATATCAAGCCATTGTTTAACCATGGATATTACTCTTTCTGCTCTCGAGTACGTCTCTAACCATGAGCGGTCCTTAACTATTACAGCCGTATCGTCAGCAAAGGAATTATTTTCGAACTATCAATATTTAGTTTAAAGATGTCGTTGATATAGAGTAAAAATAAAATCGGGGACAAGACGGTACCTTGTGGTAATCCAAAGTCGTTAAGTTTTATAGTGTTTGATTTGTAACTGTTGTTATCCGAAATTAATTGTGTCCGATCACTTAAATAATTCTTAAATAATTCAAGGTGGAGTCCTCCAATCCCGTACCTCTCCAATTTTTTTAGTAATTTATTGTGGGGTATGGTATCATAGGCTTTTGCCAGGTCAATCATTATAGCTAGGCATTTGTTGTTATTGGAAGACATGGCTTCAGAAACTTCATTTGTAAAGGCGGCCAGAGCATCCTCAGTATTTTTGTTACTTTGGAAGCCATATTGATCCTTATGAATTATGTTGTGATTGTTTATAAAACCCATCAATCTAGTTTTGATTGCTTTCTCCATTATTTTTGCTAGATTACTGATTAAACTTATGGGTCTATAATTCTCCGGAAGATCAACGTTACCTGACTTGAAAAGCGGTTTAATTCTGGCTGTCTTGAAGCAAATCGGGAATTTACCAGACTCAAAGCATTTATTAATGATGAAACATAAAGGTTCTGCAATCCAAGTAGATATTTTCTTTATTGTAATATTATTGATATGGTCTAGTCCGGGCTTGCTGAATTCTTCAATTTTTTTATAATACATTTAATCTCATCACTCGTAACAGGATTCAGGGTAAAATGTTCATTTATTAATGGGAAGTGGTCGTTGTAATTTCATCACAATCTACATTTATAGCCGGAATTTTACTAGCATATTCTCTACCTACATTTGCGAAAAAATTGTTTAATTTATTGGGGTCAATTTTTATATTATTTCCTTTGTCAGCATTTTTACCAATAATTTCCCTCATAACATTCCATAACTTATTACTATTGTTTTTGTGTTCCTCTAATTTATTTTTATAATAATTTGTTTTAGTGACATTGATCAATTCATTCAACTTATTTCTATAATCTTTAAACTTGTTTTTTAATAAAGTGTTATATGGCTGTTTAATTAGTTTTAATTTCATTGAATCCCTTACATTTATTGACTTGATAAGACTTACCGTCGATAAATTCTTTTAATGCTTTAACAGTGTCCTCGGTATTTTCACTGGAATCACTAGAGTCATTCAAGCTTTCTTTTTTGGTCATGATACAATCCTCGCACTTCCAGGTCGCCTTACGTTGACCTAACTTACGAAGATTTTTGCTGTTTTTCAGTCTCGTACACTCCGGATGAAAGCAATTTTTGCATACACTACACTCAATATATTTGTTAGCACTTTCAAATTCTGAACTGCACTTAAAACAATTTTTCTTCATTTTAGATTAAGTTAAGTTACTGTACTTTTGAAGGTTAAGTACTGAAATTATAGAGAATAGTATACTTTGTTATTTGACAGGAGCCAGCAGACCGAGCTATCGCGATAAGATTAGAAACATCCGTCCGCTATCACGGTCTGAACTGGATTTATTATATTATTATAAATGTTTTAACTATTGAATAATGAACACAAATAATGAAAAGTTTTTTGATCAGCTGTTTTTTGATCACCTTTCTTAGTTCCATGTTAGCGGCTGGAAAGGGTACTCTTTCCGGCCTAGGCCGGAAAGAACCTGTTCTGACGTCAGATGAGAGTCGTCTGCAAACAATGCCTTTCAGATCTATGTAGGGACTGGAAAACAGCTGCTTTCTGTGCAGTGTGGCGAAAAAAAATTGTATGTAATTCGAACGGAAGCTTCTTCATTGCTCTTGTCAAAATTGTTTTGACTCGAGTGATGAAGTCGCGTTTTATGCTCTTAATACATAAATAACTATTATAAAATCAGAAATAGCGACTATTACATCATTTCTTGAAATCAGCATCTATATTTTTTTTTTTTTTGATAAAATAAAAAAGTTTAATCCTTTAGAAAAACACAGAGCTGGTAAGAAAACGACTCTTCACTACAAGTGCTTACCAGATACCCATTCAAAGTTTACTATAATAAAATCAAAATACTATTCACAACAAATTATTTTTATACAATAATGAGTCAAATTGATTGTTTTGAGTTACTTCCAGTGAGGATGGAATGTTTATAGAATGCATATAGTAGCTTAAAACAAGCAGGTACTCTTTTCTATTCCCCAATTATTGAATGCAGTGAGGATACATTCTATACTCTCTGATAACTTGATTCCACCAACAGCTTTTGTCTCAACCTTGATAACAATTTTTCCTTCATGAAGCATTTTTAGGTTTTGCTCACAAAGTATCCTTCCATTTTTCCAGTTTGAATCAACAAATATGGAATCCAAAGCTGTAGGAAGCCGAGATAATTCCCGCAGAAACACTAAGAAATCTGGAAATTCAGCTTCCGAGACCCGTTTCCATCGTTTATTGGAGAGCAACATGCTGAGCGATTGTAAATTTGTTGTGGGTGAGCAGAAAACTGTGATTAAGGGACACAAGCTTCTATTTTCTTTGGCCAGTGAAGTTTTTCAAGCAATGTTCTGTGGAGATTTGAAGGAGACAACCCCAGTTCAAGTTATAGACTTAGAGCCGGAAGGATTTAATGGTATGAAAACATACATATACACTGGTAAGATCAAGTTTACATCAGTCATCCACGCTTTACACACTTACACCGCTGCACGTAAATACATAATCCCAAACCTGCCACAAAAATGTGTAGATTATATTGAGAAAAAACTGAAACCATGCGACGTTTTAGAGTTACAAGACTTTTGTAGACTCAATTGCATCTCTGACTTCGACAATCTGTGTTGTAGAATTATAAACCAGAATACAGGGGAGGTTTTTAGTAGTGCATACTTTCCATCCGCAAGTATGGATGCTGTTGAGTCCATCTTGAAATCCTCCTCTCTAAATGTCAACTCTGAATTGGAGATTTTTATAAATTTCGAGCGATGGGCTTTGGCTGAGATTGAGCGACGTAAAGTTCCAGACGAAGATGTGGCCACGTGTTTTAACAATCTCAAAAAACACATTCGGTTCCTGACAATGAGTGGGGAGGAATTTGTAGAGAGAGTTGAACCATCACCGCTTCTGACTCGTGAAGAGAAGTATGCAATTGCTATCAATAGAATTAGATTCCATCCAAGGGTGACCGCTGAGAGTATATCAATGACTCAGGAGCCGCGAGAAATGGATTTCAATTTGAATGGTTATAAGCACAAGATAATATGCGAGGTTGTGTATGATGAGTTGGAAAACGAAGATTTTCCGATTGTATGTGATAAAATTATTAAAGACCATAGATTCTCAATATTTTGTAGTTTTGCCAGTTCTGATCGCTCAATCTTACTTGGAGTCTCACTGAATTGTGACATTTCATACATTGATAGCTTTCCTAATAGATATACAAAAGTGATAATTATAAAATCAAAATTCAGAGTACTTTCTGTGAGAAATTATTGCAATTATCTATCTCTCCAGAATCAGTATGAATGCGTTGAGCAAGTTCTAAATTTGAAATATGATAGGCATATGAATTGTTTAGCGCCAATACACCCCGACTACTGTCAACAATACCGAAAGACAGTCTCAATGATGAACATTTCTTTATAAATGCCAATGGAAGAAAGATGATCAAAATTGAAGCATTGTTTTCATTTATTTCAGATGGGATCGAGTTTTAAGCTTGAACTTTCTTGTGATCTCCCAATCAGATTTCTTTGTTTGATTCTTACAAATTTCTTCATCCACAAAAAATGCAATGTTGAAATGATTATAAATCCTGTTCAGAGGTTTTAAGTTGAGTTAACATTAGGTTTTTCATAAAAAAATTTGTGAACAATTTTTCGTGAAATAGTAGCTACGGTATGTAAGTATGTAGTAAGTATATAGCTACGGTATGTAAGTATAATAAGTATGGTTATGAGTTTAAGAATATTTGTAATTTGATGTTAAGCTACTCATAGAATTTTTTAGATTGACGACATTATTTATTTTATACAATTTTGTAACATTAATGAGGAATAAAAACTAAATGAGATCCAAAATAAGCAATATTCTTTTCTTTAAGTCACTTGTTTCATTATTTGGTCTGATAATTTTATGAAATATGGACCAACAATAAAACTGATAGGTTTTTGATGGATTATTCTCATATGCTTTACAGATTTCCCCATCTATAGACATTTCTCAATATTATTATGACTTTCATTCAAGTTTCAATCTTCTGATAGAGGTAGTATTGGGATTTCTCAATATAATATTATGGGTCCTTAAGTAATAATATCGGGGGACCGAGCTTTGCTCTGTAGTGTAAAAGCATAGAAAATTTGTAACAAAAAATTGAATCTTTAGTTTATATTCATTTATTCATTTTCTCAGTCGTACAATTATTTTTTCCTACAGTTACATTGAAAAGTGGCCATTGCTGCACTGATTACAGAACGCAAAGAATCACTTTTTCGCTCTAGTGCGGGAATAGTATATTTCGCACCTAGGGCCGAAAATGAGATATTTCCGGCTCGAAATCGGTTTTTAAGTCCGAGGCCGTAGGCCGAGGACTAGAAAAGATTGAGAGCCGGAAATACATTTTTGCCCATGGTGCGAACGCTATTTTTCGCCACACCCAAAAAAAACTTCCCAATATATAAGAAATTAAAAAATAAATAAAATTCAAACAGCCTATTTTGATAGTTTGAATCTTGGTATGACAACTTTTACTGTCAATTAATTTCAATATTACTAATTAATAATTTACAATAATGACCATATTTTTATACTATTAATATTAGGCGTGAGCTTTGCGCCCGGTGCAATATCATGGATAGATGGATGAATAGAATTTTCATTACTATTTTGAAATAATGTGATGAAAAAATTAATATAATTGCATATTTCACAGTTTTGTCTCAAAATATATCTAAAAAATTGATTGAAATTTAAATTACGGTAACTAATATAAAAAATAGGTAATAAAAGTCGAAATTCATCGACAAAAAAAAAAGTCATTGACCGAGACTCGAACCTAGATCATGTTTGTTATTCACTGAGCTTAGAGGTCTGACTTACGCCTTTATGCTCTCGGCCATTCCGTACTGTTGAACGATGGGGCCTGACTGATAACCCTTAGCATACACATAATACTGTAATACTAGACTTCTAAAAAAGTTTACTTCACTCCTAAAAAGCGTACCGACTAAACGTACAACAGACTTTGCTCATGACTTATATTATTAAAATTAATATTATTATCTGTCTCACAATAGAATTTTCACTCTGAATTAAGTCAGATAACGTAGGCTATGTAGGCTACTATAATAATAATAGAGTATAGCGCAAATTTGAAGCCGGTTTGCTGGCATTTTCACAACAAAATATTGCTCTGAAAATAGTTAAATCATAGAGAAAACATTCGAAGATTCAATCTTGAGTGGGCCTAATGTTTTCTCTATATGGTTTAATATTGAAGAAAATTTATCTAAAAGTTTCAATAATGAATTATGGAAAAATTACTAGGAATTTTTCAGTCAAGGCTGAGTTTCACCAGTAGGCTTACCTTAAACTTCAGATCTGTGCTGTATTTGCTTATTATTATTGTTGATTGTATTGCATTAAGAAGTGGAATTCGATAATAAAAAAGAAACAATTATTACTCTACCTCACTTTTAAATATTGATACAATTATTGTACTTTGAATTCAAATTCAATTCTTCACTTTTAAATATGTACCTTTCTGACAATGGACAATGTAGCCAACATTATATTGTTGAGGCTATGGAGATATATCATCGTATTCTATTGTTTGATATCAAAAACACAATAATAAATATTAAATTATGAAACAGTAATTTATAAAATATATAGTGTTGTGTTGTGTTTGGTCAGGAGAACTAAAGTTTGTCTGACCGCCAGCTAGTGCTAGTCCATTTAGCATTATCCAATGTGCACCGTGTGGGGGCGGACTAGCGTTACACATACTACTTCCCATCTCAATAAAACATTTTGAGGTTAGAAAATATTTGTAGACTTACCTTTAAAATTTCTTTATGAGAATTCACTTAAAAAAAAATTTTTTTTTTTTCTTTTCAACCTTCAGAAATAGTTGACATCAAATAATATAAGGCATAAAACTATCCAAAAAGGGAATTGAAAATAAAATTATGTTAAAAGTAGGACTTTGAAAATTTTCATCTCCGTTGCTAAGGTAAATAGAGTAAATAGTAAGGTAAGGTAAATAGTAGTTCGGTGATTAGGTAGGTATTCTAAGATTATTTGCACCAGTTCTAGTATGGTAAGCATCTATCCTCCTCACATCGGACACAAATTTAAAATCATTTTTGAAATAATTGGGATTGCCATAATTATGTTAAAGTACCTCTTACAAGTTTGATTATTCTGAAACGTCTCTGATCGGGAAGCTTTGACGTCTGCAATCTCGTAAGCCACCGGTTAGGACGGCAATTACAGCCTTAGATTCAGGTTTCCGTATAACTGAGGCCTGGCAACAAGCGTGGTCAGCAAAGCAGAACATTGACATCCCATTTGTAACCAAAAGGCCACCAGGCTTCGATTTGCCTCGTAAAACATGGTCGGCATTGAATAGGGTACGAACTCATCATGGTAGATGTGCCTATCTGATGCATAAGTGGGGGAAGGCTGACTCCCCTTTCTGTGAGTGTGGAGCAGTCCAGACTGTGAGACACATAGTGGAGGAATGTCCCAGATCAGCATACACAGGTGCACATGAAGATTTCCTGGTGGCTAATCCAGCATCAATAGCCTACTTAAATACCCTGGAAGCATGCCTCTAATTTCCAGGTCAAAAGTGACTAAGATATTTTCATTCGATTTATATATGAATTTTCTATTGTTTTCTTTTTTTTTCGAATTTTGTGATCATAAATGTGTTGTGTATACTGCCATACGCTAAATAAATAAAATAAATAAAATATATTATTATAGACATAATACCGCAATTCACGATACATACCTTTCTGACAATGGACAATGTAGCCAACATTATATTGTTGATGCTATGGAGATATATCATCGTATTCTATTGTTTGATATCAAAAACACAATAATAAATATTAAATTATGAACAGTAATTTATAAAATATATATTATAGACATAATACCGTGATTCACGATACATAATTATATAGATTATTACAGTCATTATGAGATTCTCTCTCTATGATTTGTGTGAGATCGGACACGATCAGCTGTTATTCAAGGTCATTTTACAGCCCTAGGGCCGTAAAGTTTTACCGGCCTGGTCGGAAAACAATCACTTTCGGCCTCCATATGACGCACGTAAACCAGCTCATTACATCCAAGTGTGGCGAAAAAATTTTTTCTGCACTCCAGATTTGCAACATGGCAACACAAAATAGTTAGTAGGTTATATGGAGCAACAGTGCAGCAAAATCAAAATGAAGTTGGTAACAGTGACTGCTGTGGCTGCTATAGTGAGCAGAGGTGCAATGAAGCACAACGAGCAAATTATTAATTAGATATTATAACCAAGGACAACGAGGACTTTAGGATTTTAGGATTAAGGTTTTTATCAATAATACATTTGAAAAAAGAAAAACAGAAAAACATTTGATGGATTTCAGGCAATTTTACCCATAATTACCCACTTCTCATATTCAATGGTAACTGTAGGAAAAACTTAATGTGAAATACGTGCGCAAAGCTCCTCTGCTGCACTCAATAAACCATTCCGCCCTCGCCTACGGCTCGGGCGTAAACGTTTCTTTCGGTGCAGCAAACTGTTATTTTGCGCACTAGTTGCACAAATAACTATTTCGCCACACTTGGATGTAATGAGCTGGTTTACGTGCGTCATATGGAGGCCGAAAGTGATTGTTTGTTCTCCGACCAGGCCGGTAAAACTTTACGGCCCTAGGGCTGTAAAATGACCTTGAATAACAGCTGATCGTGTCCGATCTCACAAATCTTAGAAAGATAATCGCATAACGACTGTAATAATCTATATAATTATGTATCGTGAATCGCGGTATTATGTCTATAATATATTTTATAAATTACTGTTTCATAATTTAATATTTATAAATAGCCTCAACAATATAATGTTGGCTGCATTGTCCATTGTCAGAAAGGTACGTATCGCTAGTATTTAAAAGTGAAGCATCAAATTTGAAATCAAAGTACAATAATTGTATCAATATTTAAAAGTAATAATAATTATTAACAATATTATTGTTTCTTTTTATTATCGAATTACACTTCTTAATGCAATACAATCAACAATAATAATAAGAAAATACAGCAGAGTTCTGAAGTTTAAGGTAAGCCTACTGGTGAAACTCATCCTTGACTGAAAATTCCTAGTAATTTTTCCGAAATTCATTACTAAAACTGTTAGATAATATTTTTCTTCAATATTAAACCATGAAGAGAAAACGTTAGGCCCACTCAATATTTTCAGAGCAATATTTTGTTGTGAAAATGCCGGCAAGCCGGCTTCAAATTGGCCGCTATACACTATATTATAGTAGTAGCCTTGATACACTACCTGACTTAATTCAGAGTGAAAATTTTATTGTGAGACAGATAATATATTAATTTTAATAATATAAGTCATGAGCCAAAGTCTGTTGTATGCTTTTTAGGAGTGAAGTAAACTTTAGAAGTCTAGTTTACAGTACAGTATTACATGTCTGCTAAGTCTTATGAGTCAGGCCCCTACGTTCAACAATACACAATGGCCGAGAGCGTAATACATCAGTACTCATAATTCGGTGATTAACATGATCAAGGTTCGAGTCTCTGTCAATGACATTTTTATTTGTTGATGAATTTCGAATTTTATTAGCTATTTTTTATATTAGTTACTGTACTTACTTTTTTTAAAAATTTCAATCAATTTTTTCGATATATTTGAGTAATTTGAGACAAAACTGTGAAACATGCAATTATATTAATTTTTTTCATCACATTATTTCAAAATAGTAATGAAAATTCTATTCATCCATTTATCCATGAGATATTGCACCAGGCGCTTTGCGCTTTGCGCCCAGTGCATATCCCATGGATAAATGGATGAATTATTATTTATTTTGGAAGTATTATTTATAATACTGTATTATAAGGCCAGATTGCACAAAAGTCTGTTGAATATTTGAGATTAAATGTCATGAGAACCAATCAGAATAGCCTGTAAATACAAACAATTTGAATGTACATTTGACCTCTCAGAAAAAAGTAGTAGAATCTGCTAGAGGATTCATGTTCTCAAACAATCATAACTGCACATTCAACTTCTATTTAAATAATAAAGAATAAAATAATAGAGATTTGTTGTATAAAAAGTATAATGATTGTATAATTTATTTTACGTGAGAAACAAAGAATTAACTGTCAATAATGCTTATTTTTTATAATTTAATATGTATTTATGTATCTAGTATAATTAAATAGGTATTTAAACTATCAATAAATGATCATTTCTATAACTTGATATGAATTATTTGTAGTTTTGATACCGAACAATAGAATACAATGATACTATCATAACCTCATTAACATTGTATGATTTATAGTAGCATAACCTTAAAATTTTGCTTTCAAAATTGCCAACTTAACATTATTATTATAAATTTTTTTTTTTTTGGTGTGGCGAAAAGTAGTGTTTGCAACACGGGCAAAAATGTTTTTCTGGCTCTCGAACGCTTCAAGTTCTTGACTTCGTCTTGAACTTGAAAACCGCGATCTCGAGCCGGAAAACGTACATTTTCGACCCTAGGTGCGAAATATACTATTACAGTAGTTATTTGAGGAGGCACAACAGGCTTATGCCCAAAACTGTTCCTTTTCAAAATTTATACTACAGTACAAATCAAAATCTAGGTTGAGCTACTATCGCTCATCAAAAAAAAAAAAACAATTTATCCACACTTCAAAAAACAAACACATCATCAATTATTACAAATAGATACACTATGAATTCGATTTAGAATGGTATATCATGTTTGCTACAATATTTGTTAATATACTATGCTGTACTATTCTACACTAACAGCATCTAGTTACTATTTTGGACTTTCTGAAATAAACATGTTTTCGAGAAAAAGAGTAATAAACGATAATAAGTTTTGTTGAATTTTTCTTCTCGTGAGATCAGCTGGATGATCCCAAACATGCACTCGTTCACTCTCTTCCATAAATGTTCGTACAGATAAACGCGCCGCGAACATGAGCAATTCATTTTTAATCAGCTGACTATATCTGCATTACTACAGAAACGGTGAGATACAGATATAAAAAGCTTGGTCTCAGCTGATTAAAAGTTAATTGCTCATGTGGGGTCGCGTAAATCTGTACGCACCTTTACGGTATTGACAGACGACAAAATTTCCATCTGTTTTTCCAAGGACGTATTTATCCTTCTAATGTCCTTCAGCGAGTTATCCCAGGGTTAAGACCTAGTGCAATCGAATTTTCATATCACAAACCTACTTTGTTCCAAATTTCGTGAGAATCGTTAGCCATTTTCAAGATCCAGTCAGATACAGATATATAAACATATAAGCAGGAATTGCTCGTTCAATAGTATAGGATTCCATTGATGAGTCATAATCAATCAAAGAATTTAGAATATTATGCTAATTTACCAGATGAATTAATCTTACCAAATCAGTACAGACTTGAGCACCACAAACACGCGAATTTCTTTCCATCAGCTGATGGTAAGCTTACTATATCTGTATTTGCACAGTGAGATACAGATATAAAAAGCTTGGTCTCAGCTGATAAAAAGTTGAATGCGAGTGTTCGTGGCGCATGAGTCTGTACGCTCCTTATAGAATAAGCATACTGAAAAATCTCAGGGGTACTACAAGATTTTCATATTGTTTTTATTAATCTGAAAACTTTCTCTATGGTGTTTATAGGCGATAAACTTTTAGTGAATAAGAAATAAATTATGATGTTTTTTGAAGAGAGAATAATATTCGTGGAAATTGGATAGATATTTATTATATAGAATAAATATAGATTATAAAGATTATATAGATATTTATATTTATATATTGTGGTGCTCTTCCTGAGGGAGTCACTCTCACCTCTAAGGACAGGACAACACACGTAGGGTGATGTAATGCTGTATTTAAATGCCTCACGTTGGGCCGGCAAATCATGTGGAGCGGTATTTGATGGCTTCACACATGTAGAGTGAATCTTGTACTGAGTCAATGGTGTAGCGGCTATAAATTTTGTAATTGCGTGCGTGGACGCTGAATGTACACCAGACTGATTGATTCACTACAAGATTCAATACAATTGTCGGAATCGCGGGAGGCCTAACACTCGCTCACCCTTGATTCTTCTAATGACAGATTGTATAATGATGAAATTTTTATAAGTAGTGTAGCGGACGCTAAACACTGAATACGGATACCTTAAAATTATTACCTGTGAAGAATGAGCATACAAAATCATACAGGTCGAGCAAAAATCCCGATGCAGCTAATTTACGGGACTGCGTCTCTAATAAGTTCTGAAGGATTAAAAATACGGTATTTGAACCAAATATCGTTCAGAATATACTTCGAGAACAGAGTCTTGTCGGGTTTTAAGCTCTATTGTAGGAATTTATATGATCTATGGCTGCCTCTGCTGTACAATTGATGCTTCGTTCCTAAGTCGAGGTAGGTAACAGATAAAAGCTGATGTATGAGCAGGTAAGGACAAAGAATAAATATCTCGATCTGACCCCACTCGCTACATCCACTTAGACCTGTTCCAATATCCAGCTTGATTCAATTATTCCAATGATCGTATTTGATTGGTTCTTGATGATATAGAACGTATCAGACACAATAATTGACAGGCTTAAGAATAATCGAACTCAGAAAGCGAATTAACAAAACTGAAATATATTATAATAAAATATGTAATCATACAGTGCAGATTCAGAATTGATTTACAGGTTGATAATAATTTAGCATTAACAAAAGGAGTTAAAAATGTTCTTGTGCTTGCATGATACCATGCATGATTCGACAGAATTTTACAATTGATAAAATCTAACAGTTTGAAAAAATAGTGAAAAATGAATTATAGAAAATATTTTTTAAAATGTTCGGGGTCGTGGTTCGGGCAGCGGAGGATAGTTAATCAACTACAAATTCTTATAAATTAAATGTGAATAAATTCTAGGCTCTTAAATGCTAAAGCGCTTGTCGGCGTGGCCAATAATTTAACAAAGGAAAATTTATGTTTTTCTGCACTGAAATATTTTTCGAAGCGTAGATTGGGGCCCCTTTTAAAACTTATAACTCACGTGAATTTCCTTGGCGGTCGTGGTTTTCTTCTTTAGATCAAAAATCGTTTGATCGGCGGCAATCCAGGCTTTGGTTTCAGCACGTGGGGAATTTTAATTTAAATATCTCCTTCACCAAATTAATTCAGGGATAATTTACTTTAAGCTTTTAAATTTATCGATTGGTGAAAACAGAAATTTACAAATAACAAATAAATTGGCCTAAAAATATCGGCTCACAAATAGAACATTTAAAATCGAACAAGAAATTTTCACAAATAGGTCTTTGGTAACTATAAAAGAGATCTACACGGTAAGGATTTCAAAAGGGAAGTGCTGCTCTTTTCTCTAAGCTTTTAGGCTAGACCTTGCTTCTCAGAATCTCAATGTAATAATTTGCATAAAAATTTGCCATTGGTAGAACGCTTGTGACGTAAACATGACGTCAGTGGCAAGCAGTAGAATACAATTCCTTTAATTACAATAATAATTTAATTTATGTAATTCTTAAAACTGCTTAATCTTCTAGACATAGTTTCTCTCATACAATGTACATGTGCTAGTGTAACTGATAAGGCAGGGTTGGTGTCTGATAATAGATTAACATGTGTTGCTTTCAAACGATCACCTTCTTGGTGCTATTTCTATGCACTGTGATTGGCTTAGACCTGCCAAAGAGATTTAATTACCATGTGGTTCAGTTGAATTAAATCGTTAATGAATTAATACTCTTGTACAATTTTTATTAGGTTTGAGATTGTTATAATTAATTTCTGCCATTTTATCAATAATATAATTTCATGCTATGACCTATTTAGTTACAATAAGACCTGACATATAATATAATTTCTTAAATAATAAATAATTTCAACGATAACACATACATTTTATTTTTTTATTTGAAATTCTTGGTCCTTTATTGATAGTTTTATAATTTTTAGAGATGATATTTTACCTTGCATGAAAACCGGCATGACATTTGATAATACTTTGAATCAGTCAGCTGCGTTCGAACTGTTTTAAAAACATCTGATCGATAGTAAACAAAGTGTAACCTCAAAATCAGTGAGCGATTCATAAATAATCTGCGCTTTATTTGCAAAATAATTATAATTTTATTGAATAATTTTCCTAGAAAAATATTCAGTACAAAACGGTACTCTTATCTAATATACAGTTATTGATAAGTAAGCTTTATCGCTCGGTCGCTAACTATTCCTTTAGCAAATTCTTTCATTTTAAAAGGTAATCACAATTTTTCTCTCTTTTCATGAGATCTATTTGAAAGATTCATCACACAAAAGCCCCCAGGATATTTTAAATAGGTAATTGGGAGACGAGTCGAAACAATGACTATTTGAAAAATCCGATATTGTGATGAATACACTATTTCATCTCCTTACTTCTACGAAAACTCAACACTTAACACTAAAAACATATATCGTGCACTTTTGGCTACGAGAAAAAAATAATTGATTGTTCCTTCCATTGGATACAATCGAAATACAATAATTAATGAGGTCTCTTTGGATCCTTCATTAAAACAACTCCACAACTTCCATTCACGGTGGCTTATGAGCAGACCCATAACTATAACAAATATACAAAATTTCACATATTACTTCTTAAGATTTGAACAGTATTTGCAACAAATATAGACTTTCATCATTTTTTTGTAGTTATTACAGGTTTCGACTCTTTATTCTGGCTTTTACATAAATTGGGTGAGAGTGTGATTTTACTTCGGTGACTTGACAATCGTCTACCGTTTGACTCGAGCAATTTCTTATTTGCGCTTAGTACGTTGCGTACAAACAGGGTTACACTTGAAATGGCTTTCTTGATTTTTATCAATGTTGGTTACAAATATTAAGTTTTACATTTATCAATTTGAATTTCAATTCATGATCTTTTGTTGCAACAGTAATAAATTTCACATTTGAAGGTAAGAATTTCATTTTCTTTTTAGCTTTTTTAGCAATACATTTATATGACACAGAACATGCGCATTTCGTGCAAATTAACATAAATATATATTTTTGGTTGCGTTTTTTACTTATAATTCCACATTAAATAATATGTTACATTAATTGAATAACGATATTGCTTGGATTCTATTAACATTGACTCTAGGATTTCGTACACATTGGTTGGTGGGACGAAGAAAATTATCGGACAGGCTTTGGTTCTGAATAGATTTTTCTATTGATTCTGTATTTTGAGGTTATATTGACGTATTTTTTCAAATAAACTTTGTTTATTTTCTTTCCTCCTATTCACTACTAACTTCATCTGATTTCTAATTTACAATTATTTTCTGTGGATAATACAATTTTTGTTTTTGTTTTCCAGTTGGGCGGATATAACTAGGCGATTGTTTCTGTGATGATTGTAACATGAGGCAGATGGCTTGATCAGGTTGGTAAATTTTTAGAGTTGTTTTGTAGTTTTATTTTCTTCTGTTATTAAAGTTGATAATAATTCCTTCATTTGAAGTGGATTGTTGTTTATTAGATGAGATGCGGCGAAGTTTAGGTTATGTTGATTAGGCGGCAGTAGAAAGATGCTAGTCTGCAAAGATTTGATTTAATGGGTAGGCTATGACTATGAAGAAGTTTGATAGTTGATGTATTCACGAATGTAATTTTTCAGTTAATCCGAAATTATTTTCTCCTCAAGCCCCCATCTAAATTTGATTTCTGATTTATTTCAAGGTTTCCGTTCCAATTTGCAACTATCCGTTTTACTAAACTCGGCTTAAAACGAATGTGCCGGTGGTGTAGATCGATTCTTACAAACTCGTTTCCTCTTTGTTGGCCGGTAACATGCAGTTTGATATCCTTAAATCTGACATGCCGGTGGTGTCTGTGGGTTCTTCTAAATTATATTTTCCTTTTCTGCATGCCGGTGTACAGTTTGTTTGATTTTAACCGGACATGACTGCGGTGGTTGTAGGTTCTTCTGGATATCGTCTTCCTTTTTCCTTGCATGTTGGTAGGAACCGTGATGTAAGATTTTAGCCTAACATGACGGCGGTGTAGATAAATTTTTCTTGAGACCATTTTTCTTTTCCGTGGAGCTGCTATTTTACTTGTGTGTGGTTTTGATTTAGAGGTTTTTATTTTCAGTTGTGATTTTGACTTGTTGTGAATTTCTGTTTCATTTCTATTGTTTAGGTGACTATCTTCATGAATGCTGGGTTTATATGTTGCAGGCGCTGTCCTCGGTGGATGGACGGTGATGTGGGCGGTCGGCGGTCCGGGCTGCTCTTCTACGCGGCGGGCAACGTCCTTGGACTCCTGGTGTCCAGCGCGCGGTGGTACGGGCTGTCCCTCTACCTGATGGATGTCGTCCTCGGCCTGGCGGGTGATGTCGGCTGGTCCCTCTCGGCGTTCTGCGGGGTGCGGCGCGACTTCAATCCTGACATTCTCGGTGGGTTGGTTTTCCATACATGTGTTATGTTCGCTTGCTTGTTTGACTTTAACCACCTTTATTGTATCCTTCTCCACATGTATACGTTTCTTAATGCTGACTTCGACGCTGATTTTTCCCATATGCATATCTTCGGATATCCTATCCAATCGGTTATTCGTTTCTAAAATTGATTTATCCAGACACTCAGCTAATTTTTTGATGGTTTTATCTGTGTCACGGAATGCTCCATCCATCCGCTGACTCAATTTCTCCAAACCCTGTTCATTTGTCTTCTTTGCTTCTTGAATTTCCTTATTCAGCTTGTTTATTGCTTCATTGGTTTGCTTGTTGTCTTTCTTTACCTCTTGAATTTCCTTCTTTAATTCTTCCTTTGCTTGTTTATTGTCTTCTTTTATTTCTTGAATTTCCTTCTTTAATTCTTCCCTTGCTTGTTTATTGTCTTCTTTTAATTCTTCCTTTGTTTGTTTGTTGTCTTCCTTCATTTGTTCCTGTCCTTTAATCATATTGTTCATTGCTTCCAGTAGGGCGCTCATATCTGGCATGGAGGTGGGTGCACATCTAACGGTCATCCGCTGGTTCTTCATCCGAGCAACAGTGCGAGAAATGGGAGTTCCTGTTTCTGGGGCGTCGTCGTCCGTATGCTCTCCCGATGTTTCGTCCTCCGGCTCTTGGGCTGCCGACGGATCTTCCACTAGGATGCAGCTCTCCTCCACCTGTGTCGAAGATAAATCATCCAGTACATTGGGATGGAAATCGGCGGCTGCGGTGACGGATGCGGATGGCGGCGAACAATCGGGTGAGATGTCCTCGGTGTCCGACAGACTTGGATTGACCTGGTCGTTTCCTGCCATGGTTTGTGAGAGAATAACGCGACGAACGTGTGCGGTGAATAAAAAACGTGAAAGTGTTGTGATATACAAAATAATTAATAAGAAATCCAATAGAAATTGCTATAGCTTCGTAGTGAGTGAAATACAGAAAAAAGTGGTTTAACAATGTGCTCAGTGATAAAATGAGTCAAGTTAGCAATATCGTTAACATAAAAATGACACGAACATACAGGATACACAGTGAACACTTATGCGGTAATACAGGTACGCCTCTTATAATTTATTATTACTATT
Organism: Nilaparvata lugens; assembly: GCF_014356525.2. NCBI lineage: Eukaryota > Metazoa > Arthropoda > Insecta > Hemiptera > Delphacidae > Nilaparvata > Nilaparvata lugens. Next base: position 14,479,660 of record NC_052506.1, read on the forward strand.
ATTATAAATATTTTACTTTTATAATTTCTTGCCGCAATTCTATATATAGGGCTAGTATTCTTTGCAAAATTTTATATAAAAGCAGCAGTGTTCTGTTTGAATTATTCCGCAATATATCCGTGATTTAATTTTACTTCCCTCTTTATGTTTTAAAAATTTAAAAATATAAATAACTTCAATCCTCTTTTCTGTAAATTTTTTAAATTGTTTCAATATAGACCTAATATTCTTCAAATAATATGACCTTTCTTATGGTATTTCTTAAACCTATGACTTATAGTATGACCAATTTTCGAATAACACGATAATAAAATTCTGAGTTCGATTTTTTCTCTAAAAATTCATCAATCGATAAATTTCTTTTCTGTTCAAAAATTGGGTATGGTACTTCTTGTTATTTTATATAATAGTGAACAGTTAATATTAAAATTCGAAAAAATTCACAACCATGAATTTTTCAAAAAATTTTCCCGTTGTCAGCGCTATAGTATACTGAGCAACTAAATAATCCTCGCAGTCGATTATCCACCTCTTCAATGCCCCACGTTGGGCGCCAAATCATGTGGTGCTCTTCCTGAGGGAGTCACTCTCACCTCTAAGGACAGGACAACACACGTAGGGTGATGTAATGCTGTATTTAAATGCCTCACGTTGGGCCGGCAAATCATGTGGAGCGGTATTTGATGGCTTCACACATGTAGAGTGAATCTTGTACTGAGTCAATGGTGTAGCGGCTATAAATTTTGTAATTGCGTGCGTGGACGCTGAATGTACACCAGACTGATTGATTCACTACAAGATTCAATACAATTGTCGGAATCGCGGGAGGCCTAACACTCGCTCACCCTTGATTCTTCTAATGACAGATTGTATAATGATGAAATTTTTATAAGTAGTGTAGCGGACGCTAAACACTGAATACGGATACCTTAAAAGTATTACCTGTGAAGAATGAGCATACAAAATCATACAGGTCGAGCAAAAATCCCGATGCAGCTAATTTACGGGACTGCGTCTCTAATAAGTTCTGAAGGATTAAAAATACGGTATTTGAACCAAATATCGTTCAGAATATACTTCGAGAACAGAGTCTTGTCGGGTTTTAAGCTCTATTGTAGGAATTTATATGATCTATGGCTGCCTCTGCTGTACAATTGATGCATTCGTTCCTAAGTCGAGGTAGGTAACAGATAAAAGCTGATGTATGAGCAGGTAAGGACAAAGAATAAATATCTCGATCTGACCCCACTCGCTACATCCACTTAGACCTGTTCCAATATCCAGCTTGATTCAATTATTCCAATGATCGTATTTGATCGGTTCTTGATGATATAGAACGTATCAGACACAACAATTGACAGGCTTAAGAAATAATCGAACTCAGAAAGCGAATTAACAAAACTGAAATATATTATAATAAAATATGTAATCATACAGTGCAGATTCAGAATTTGATTTACAGGTTGATAATAATTTAGCATTAACAAAAGGAGTTAAAAATGTTCTTGTGCTTGCATGATACCATGCGTGATTCGACAGAATTTTACAATTGATAAAATCTAACAGTTTTGAAAAAATAGTGAAAAATGAATTATAGAAAATATTTTTTAAAATGTTCGGGGTCGTGGTTCAGGCAGCGGAGGATAGTTAATCAACTACAAATTCTTATAAATTAAATGTGAATAAATTCTAGGCTCTTAAATGCTAAAGCGCTTGTCGGCGTGGCCAATAATTTAACGAAGAAAAATTTATGTTTTTCTGCACTGAAATATTTTCGAAGCGTAGATTGGGGCCCCTTTTAAAACTTATAACTCACGTGAATTTCCTTGGCGGTCGTGGTTTTCTTCTTTAGATCAAAAATCGTTTGATCGGCGGCAATCCAGGCTTCGGTTTCAGCACGTGGGGAATTTTAATTTAAATATCTCCTTCACCGAATTAATTAAGGGATAATTTACTTTAAGCTTTTAAATTTATCGATTGATGAAAACAGAAATTTACAAATAACAAATAAATTGGCCTAAAATATCGGCTCACAAATAGAACATTTAAAATCGAACAAGAAATTTTCACAAATAGGTCTTTGGTAACTATAAAAAGAGATCTACACGGTAAGGATTTCAAAAGGGAAGTGCTGCTCTTTTCTCTAAGCTTTTAGGCTAGACCTTGCTTCTCAGAATCTCAATGTAATAATTTGCATAAAAATTTGCCATTGGTAGAACGCTTGTGACGTAAACATGACGTCAGTGGCAAGCAGTAGAATACAATTCCTTTAATTACAATAATAATTTAATTTATGTAATTCTTAAAACTGCTTAATCTTCTAGACATAGTTCCTCTCATACAATGTACATGTGCTAGTGTAACTGATAAGGCAGGGTTGTTGTCTGATAATAGATTAACATGTGTTGCTTTCAAACGATCACCTTCTTGGTGCTATTTCTATGCACTGTGATTGGCTTAGACCTGCCAAAGAGATTTAATTACCATGTGGTTCAGTTGAATTAAATCGTTAATAAATTAATATTCTTGTACAATTTTTATTAGGTTTGAGATTGTTATAATTAATTTCTGCCATTTTATCAATAATATAATTTCATGCTATGACCTATTTAGTTACAATAAGACCTGACATATAATATAATTTCTTAAATAATAAATAATTTCAACGATAACACATACATTTTATTTTTTTATTTGAAATTCTTGATCCTTTATTGATAGTTTTATAATTTTTAGAGATGATATTTTACCTTGCATGAAAACCGGCATGACATTTGACAATACTTTGAATCAGTCAGCTGCGTTCGAACTGTTTTTAAAAACATCTGATCGATAGTAAACAAAGTGTAACCTCAAAATCAGTGAGCGATTCATAAATAATTTGTGCTTTATTTGCAAAATAATTATAATTTTATTGAATAATTTTCCTAGAAAAATATTCAGTACAGTACGGTACTCTTATCAATATACAGTTATTGATAAGTAAGCTTTATCGCTCGGTCGCTAACTATTCCTTTAGCAAATTCTTTCATTTTAAAAGGTAATCACAATTTTTCTCTCTTTTCATGAGATCTATTTGAAAGATTCATCACAATATAGAAATTTATAATTTCATGGGGTAACTTGATTGATTTTTATGAAAAGCCAAATATTATGTACAGTAATACATATTATTCAAATTTATCAAATTGAATATGATTTGTACAACTTTTAATATATTCAAGTTACTGGATTCAAAATAAAAGAGTAGGATACTACTAACTGGATTAGACCTACAGTCAATATTATAGAAACACGTTACAATGGCAGTAAAAAAATATGGGAAAAGAGGGTTGCCGATTCTCTTCCTTACCACTGCCTTCTCTAGAGGATAGGTGATACAGGTAACTGATGTAATATCAACTGTTCATTCATGGTAATGCTAATAACTTGTAACATGTTTTTTCGACAAGAAAATAAGGTTTTCAATTATCAAGTTATTATACCTTTATAATAAACGTAAGATATTATGCTAATTGATTATATTTCTTCATTGTTGAGAAATGATCTGGAGACGGAACTAGAAGAGGATAACGCTATCTGCTTTGTTGCATGATAGACAAGGTTAGCAACACCAATGTTAATCAAATACTGCCATTATAATGTGGAAGATTTATTTTAAAAGCAATACATTGAGCGCCGGTTTCCGAGCTCGGGATTTAGTCAAGTTCTAGACTTTAAACAGCTAGAGACAGACATTGGCTTTCCAAATCGGGGCGTAGACGTAGTCATAGTCGGAATCACGTTTAAATCTAATTTTGAAAAACTAGAAAATTGAACACAACATAAAATGAATAGAGAATAGTGTAAAGTTTCAGCTATTTTAAATTATTTAGGAATGTTTTATTTCGTCGAGGGAAAACGTTTCCAAATATAGAAATGAGAAAATAAAGATTTATTTTGCTGCAACTATTTACTGCGACTACGCCCACTACCTCCGTAAACAAAGCCGTAGTGCATTCGTGTGACGTCAGCAGAGGTAGAGCTCCTACACCAATCAAATTCGTTGATTTCAGCTGATCTATAACAGCTAATGTTTTTATTTGTGTAGGAGCCCCACCTCTGCTGACGTCACACGAATGCACTACGGCTTTGTTTACGGAGGTAGTGCTACGCCCCGTTTTGGGAAGTCAATTTTCTGACTCCAGCTGTTAAAAGTGTAGAACTTACCTAAATCCCGAGCTCGGAAACCGGCCCTAAATTGAAAAATCTGGTGTGGCACACTCACACAGCTTCCCTTGCCGTTATGAAAATTGATCACATGACACTAGTGTTCTCGCGCATCTCAAGTCTACTATTCAAAGATTTGAGCCAGCTGGTGACAGGGCAATAACGCTGAAGACACACGAGGTGTGCTATCTCTTAATAGTGAATCATTTAATAGAATCAACAGTTGCCAACAGTTTCCAATTGGATAATCATATTTTCTCGAATTTCGAGCTTATTTTTAATTTTAGGTGAAAATGTTACTGAACATTAGTCGTAGAGATTCTTATGTTGAATCTTTTCCACCTGAAATTTTTTGTTTAAATTGTATCTGAAGCCTGATAATTGGAAATCTAAAATCAAACTTTGCATAGATGGGGCGCAGCTCCTGAAATTTTTACAGATATGGGACTTGTGGTAGTTGATAGAGCTTATCAATTACTATTTTAGGTATAAATTTAATCAAAATGGTTAGAGCCGTTTTCAAGAAAATCGCGAAAAACCCTGTTTTTGACAACATTTTCTTCATTTTAGCCACCATCTTGAATTGCATTTGATCGAAATTGTTCGTGTCGGATCCTTATATTGTAAGGACCTTGATTTCCAAATTTCAAGTCATTCCGTTAAAAGATGAGATATCGTGTGCACAGACACACACACACACCACACACACACCACACACACACACACACACCACACACACACACACACACACAACCACACACACACACACACCACACACACACCACACCACACACACACACACACCACACACACACACAACACACACACACACACACACACACACACACCAACACACACACACACACACACCACACACACACACACCAATACCCAAAAACCACTTTTTTTGACTCAGGGGACCTTGAAACGTATAGAAATTTAGAAATTTGGGTACCTTAATTTTTTCGGAAAGCAATACTTTCCTTACCTATGGTAATAGAGCAAGGAAAGTAAAAACGCCCGTGTCAAAATATTCCAAACGCCTTCCAAGCTGCCAATTGATCATGTCATGTGTTCAGACTTGCAAACTACTCCTACATTAACAATTCGATGAGATGATCTATACAGTGCGAAGCAGTCGTTTCTCTTAGTTATCTAGAACAATAGGATCTGACTGAAGCTAAAAACGACTTATGAAGCATTAAGAATAGTTTTTTATGAGAAATATATGAGGAAAGGAAGTTGGATAGTAGGGATGTTCAAGTTGATCGAAAGCTCCACAAGCCCAAGAGTTGAAGTTACTTGTATCCAGATCCCATAGAAGTCCCAGAGTTGTTTTTCGAAGTTGAAATGCATTGATTAATTCCACTACTGGAGAAATTATTGATGGCAACCAACAAGTCAGTAGGCTACACTAGGTTACAACTAGGCCAACTAGGTCATAGGCTACAATGAATACAGTATAATTATTCTATTACTAATGATTATTGTGTCATCAAGTTCATTTCCATACTATGAACTCTCCTGTAGAGTTCTTTGGAGTACGCTTTCACACAATTGTTCGTAAAAATTTTGATAGTGGAGATTCAGAACTTTTTTACACTTTAACTGATCAAACGCCATCGATTTATGAATGAATAAAGAAGTTTATAAATTAAATTCTACAAACATAAACATCCAAAATTCTCTTTGATTGCCTCTTAGGAACAATTAACAAAGAATACGAGAAAACGTGATACTCTATTTGATTGAGAAAATAAATAAGAAGTAATTATAAAATATAAACTGTCAGTCTCAGTCACAGAATCTCGAAAAACGCAGACGGTAATTTTTTCAAGTCGATCTCCAACCCACCCAATCAAGTTTTTTCCTCAGGAATTCCATGCTTGGAAGTGCGTTATTTATCGATTACTGATATAACATTGGACATTTTCTTTGGATAAGTTAGGACTGAAACAAAGCAAGAATTATCATCACCAGTGTCTGGATTCTTTTCAATTTGGAATGCAAATAGTCACGTATATCAATAAACAAGTGGCCACTGATCGTAGAGGACAGCAAAAGGAAGAGAGAGAGAGTGGATGTGTGAGAGAATAGGTTTTTTAATTACTCGAGGAGCAAGTTATTGAGATGCGCCGCCTGCTACCGGAAAACTGGAGGCTATTAATTAGACTAGGTCAGTGCAGTGCATTAACGTCTTCGCCTCGTTTCAGGCATTGTCTCCTCTGCTTTATGAGTATTGCAGTGTTATCCACGTTCCTCAACGGCCTCCTCTTGCAACCACCCATCACATCACAACGTCATACTTGGTCTGACTGATATCATAACTTAACCACCACTGCGCTGCAATTAAAAGTCTAAAACCTAATGACCATCAGGCGACAATAACTCAGCTCATGAAGGCCTTGCTACCCAACCCTCGCGACTTATAAAATTGCAATAATAATTTCCGAAGCCCATTCCCGACATGCTATCACACTCGACTCTCCTCTCTTCTTTTCGCCTCACCTGCTCTCTTTCTAATATACGATAACTGACTTTTTGCCTTTCCATTCTTTTTGCACCTCCTTCTGACATTCTTGCCAGTCTGGAAATTTGCGCATCTTTCTTCCCTTGTCTTTCGGTCTCTCATTCTTACAACATACATGCCGACTTTGAATAAATTTGTTCACCTGAACAGGCCATCCTACCTCAATTGTCAACGCAATCCTGTTTCAGAGCATCATACACAATCAACACTTATAATTGGCTCATGAACCATTGCAATGGAAACATTCCAAATACATATTGAAGCACAAAGAGGAACTTGCATTATTACTACGAATTGTTAACTAAACACAATCACAATCTCTCTCAAAGTACGATGTAACACACTATAAGAAAGTTCATTAAAAATTCCGTTGAAGCCATTCTTCCTAAAATTCACTTGGTTAGGGATTGTTCCATCTCAAAAGAAAAGCACCTTGGATAAGGAGTAGATGTACAGATATACGCTCCTCCAACACGCTCCGCGCACGCTCTGCACTCGCTCCGTAATCGCTACACGCACGCTTCGCACTCGCTCCGCAATCGCTCCGATCATGAACGTTACAGGAGATGTTAGCTCTTCTCGCGTTCCCCTCTTGCTCCCCGGTCGATCATCAATCGATCTGCCCGAGTGACGTTCGATTGCGGAGCGGAACGAAAGTCTGTACGCACCTTAAGACCTCAAGGTTTATAGATTTTATTTGATTTAATTTAAAAACTTTTCTATCCATTCATTAACCGATGGCTCTTAATTAGTTAAAGTGTAAAAACGTCATGAATTCCCACTATCAAGATCCGTACAACTATCAAAATTTGAATGTCTTTGGAAATGAGGGTACACAATAATATCAATATATTCTCTTACAAAGAGCACTTGACCCCATTGATTATTATTCAGTTATCTCAAAGAATATGAATATAACAATCATCTCCTATCCAAACCTCAGCTTCTAAATATTTCATCATATTTCTTTGCTAAATATTATTGTAAAACTCTCCAGGTTAAAAATAGAAATATAAATAAATCTAAGTAACCTTTTTGAAATTATTTACTCACAACATGTTTCGGCTATATGATGCCATTTTACCATTTGACCTGATAATGGCATCATATAGCCGAAACATCTTGTGATTAAAAAATTCTAAAAAGGGTACTCAGATTTATTTTTTACTCATATTGCAGAGTAGCCCTAACGGAAAAAAACACTCTCCAGGATTTACCATGTTATTTTACTCTTACTGGTGATTATTTTCAATGGTAGATTGTATGTTGAATTTTGTTATGTTAAACACAGGAATAAAGGAATCTGAATCCATCAAATATAGACACACTGTTCTCTTCCAAATATACATTATCAAATTCCTTCTACTGAGCAGTTAAGCAAGAACATGAGACAGGGAACTGTTCCTGAAGATGAGTAGTGAGTGAGCTCCCCCTGCACCAGACGGGCTCAGCAGCTTTTCCAGCGAGTGAACAATCATAGTTGGCAGCGGAATGGGATTCTCCTACAATAATTGGACATTATATCGGTTATAGGGCAATAAGATAGAAAGAATTATGGGAGCGGTGAGTGGACAAGGAGCCAATTTGCAGTAATAAGTGGGACATGTGTCATCCGCTGACCATTGTCCGAGTTCCCATCTGCGGACTCTCTCTCATCTGCCCGGGATTCGGTTATTGATGACCGATCGCATCGCTCTCTCTCACTCATTCAGGCTACAGTATCTCTATCTCCCTCGCTTCCATCGATACTATTCTTCGAGGGCATGACTCACCGTGAATCATTAAAATATATATTATCATTTCGGCTGTCGATAATGCCGTTTACGGCCCCCGACAACAAAGCACTGGCCGGGCGATCATCGTGCAGAATAATACTCGGGTTGAAAACATCACGAAAGTATTGTCCAGTGGCCACCCGCTTGATTTATGACGCTCAGCCACTTCAGGCCACGAATTAGTTGCTGATGTCCGAGTGGGCGACGCATGCACATAATGCACTCGTATGTCGCAGTTCCACTATTATTATTTATCTCATCAACACTTCTGATTGTTGAGAGCTTTCAACTGGGGAATGAAAAATTGGACCTGATATGACATATGACGTCTCATTCGTCCCCTTTATGAAGCACTAAAGATTGTTCTCAAAGATAATTCTCGATATATGAAAGAAATCAATGTGGAAATTTAATTGGAAATTTCTAGGTACTAAGGTATTATAGGTAACTGAGGTATTATATTATTATAGAAAAGAACAGTGAGAAACAAATAAGATTTAACACTTCAGCAATTTCCTTTCAACAGCAAACGAATATAATAATAACAATAAACTACAATGATATAGAAAATTCGAAATTCAAATTCAAATTTATTTTTTTCCTCAAAAAACATACACAATTATAATAATAGAATATTATAACATCTAAAAATAATACAAGAATAAAATATATAAAAACTCCCAAAACTGCAAAATATTTTTATATCCAGCTATGTTTAAGAAGGAGCCTACAAGGTAAAAAAAACCTTACGTAGACCTAAGTTGCAGAATTCAATTTTTTTTTCAAATTCAATTTTGATATATTTATTCAATATAAACTAAGAACTTACAACCAAATAATTAAACAGAGTAGATAATTATGTGAAAATTTTAATAACTCACCAGTATTTCATTCACATTGATTTATTGTGCCTTGATTATCATCTTGGAAGAATCTAAGACTGTCTCTGATGTTCGCCCTCAATACAAATAACCCATGACATAGTTTTACTCACAAAGAAATTCAAACCACACCTTCCTTCATTATATAATATTGCGCAAGCTTCTCACTTCTACCCAATATAGTCTACAAAGAACTATCGAGAATATGCCTATTGAATGGACACATAATCCAAACTTATTGGAACATTATATTTTTATATCCTTGTAATTTATCTATTTAAGGAACATATGAGAGCACAATGATAATATCTCATAATTGCTCTCTTAACACATAACACAAATAAAACAATTGGAAATGCAATATTTAATACAAATATTGAGAGAAATGAAAAGTTTTTACGAGAAGTCTTTCTGAAAAATATACATTACAGAAAATTTAAACACAATTTCAGATAGCAGAGAAATAAACACAGAAAATAATAAAATGAAAATATGAAAATAAAATGAAATGGAAAAAAGTTTCTACGATTATACAGAAGTCATTCTGAGAAGAGAGAAAAAAAGTAACGAGGAGAAATAATTAAACACACAACTTCAAGGAGTAGTAAAAAGCAAAGAAATCACTGTCACAGAAGACTTTCTCCAATGAAACTCCAACCATCAACGAGGGATTGACCTCAGTAATACCAAATTATCAATAGTTCGTGTGATAGAAAACTTTATATAGTCATTCAACAATTTCCTTTCAACAGCAGACAAAGATCCCTTCCAATTCCCAATAACCGAGTTTGTCTGGGAATGGAATCTGTTGGCGTACTGGAAACAAGCTCATGCGACATTAACAATTAAAAAGAGACGACATGAAGATTTGCTCCTAATAGGACGGAATAAACCGATCGGAAAGCGAAGATTTATATCAGAAGCACGACTCGTCGTCCAAAGTCCAAGACAACGACCAAACCAAACATAAAGTATGCTCTGTTCGGATTCGTGGTGGAGAACGAATAAGAAAATAATTTGAAAAGCAGCAAGATAACTCTTGCGGTTGACATTCGCCTAAACATTCGGTCTGACAGCCTGGCGTTGGGTACACTCGGGTAATTGTAATGATTTACGCGGCCATTTTCTTGGTATTTCCCTTGACTGTCTGTAGCTGTCGAGTTCAGATTTATGCGTATTGTTTGAGCCAGGGTGGGGCCTTTTGTCAGGCTCAGGCTCAGTCTCCACTCCACATAGAGCTTGGCTCTACTCTACATGCATGCTGGTCCAACTAATTAATTAAATTCTGCGCAAGACTCGGAGGCTTCAGCATACATTCGGACAATGCAGGCTAATATACAAATCAAATCGATATCTTAGCTTCTTCGGTTGGATAGGGAACGATAACAGAGTACTAAAAATATTGCCAAGAAGATAAATTCTTTTGAAAATTGTAACAAAATTCAATGACTTTCTCAAATCATCCAAATTACCACTAAATCAATCTAAAAATTGATACATACAAATGAACAAAAGCCTGTCTCTGATGTTCGCCCTCAATACAGGAGTAACCCATGACATCATCATGTACTTATCTCATAGCACCACAGCGGAGATTGTGAACTGAGAATAAACTCAAAATGATTATGTTGTAAATTCATTATTTTTCACTATTAATTTAACATTGAATAATCACTAAAATGACATTGGAACTTTGTCACTCCTAGAAAGTAAGGTTTTCCACTTCAAAAGCTCTGTCTATGTAGAATGTGTCTATGTCTATGTAGAACGTGTTGGTTTTCAATTATTTTCAAGGATTTGAAAGCTATTTGTGATTACACCACTTTATCAATCATTTTGGATAGAAATAATAGGCTGACTTCAATCATGGAGTGACTCTAGCAAATTGGAATTGAATACTTGGAAATCTAGCTGATTCCGATTTTTATCTTTCGAGTTGAATTTTAGCCGATATAATTGTTGATCAGAATGAAAACATGATTAAGTCAATTTTCATATCACACTAAAACATGGGATTTTCTCAATTTATTGTTATTCATCTGCTGATTCCTTCAAGATAATTTTTAGTCATTCAACTATATTTTATGCTATTCAATGTTACACTAGAAATTGTTAATATCGTCATCTTCACATGACCTGATTATGGTCACAGATTTCAAAAACATAATAATGAACACATATATCCAAGCACTTTCCACTTTCATCTTCATAAGTCTTGACTCAGTAGTCACGAAATAACTTTTTCATAGCTTTGTAGTTAAAGAATAAAACCGAATAATAAAATTGTCTCCCTTTATATAACCTAGACTATTATTGAATGATCCAAATAAAGGGGAGAATAGTTAATTATAACATTCAAATTGCAATTAAAAGGTACAAACTTGTTCCTCTTGAAATAGTAAAGAAGTAAAAATACTTTTTAACAAGAAATAACTTTTTAATAATTTTAATTTAAATATAGTTTCTCCTGACTATAGTTTATACAGGCTAAGAATGCAGAGAGTTGAGTTCTGTTGTGAAAAAAAATTGTGTTTTGCTGCTTCGAAGAGTTTTAGAAAGAATGAAATCCACACAAACTCTCAGCTCCAATTAGTATACGGTGATTTATTATATAGCTCTTTGGACCATAATTCATCAATAATAATCACTAAGTAAAGAATAATATTCAACGAATGATCTCTGATGAACAAACTCATCCCTGATTATTTAGTTTGTGACAGTAAAAGTCCACCATGAGAACCATGAGACGTTCATACAACTATATACCGTCCCATATTACATCTATAGCTGATGTATCACGTAATTGTTTCTAATGAAGTACGAATAAAGGGCGCACTGCACTGCAACGAACAAGCACTACATGCCGAGAACATTTCCGACAGGCGTTTTAAGGGTTGACGAAGGGTCGACAAATCATAAAGCTCATAATTCAGAGCGGACAAGATTGATGAGTCCATTGTAGGAAGCACAATGCAACCCTTTCAAGAGTCAGGGGTCGTTGTGAGGGGGGGGGCGTTGCGAAGGTGGTCGAAGGTTGGCCTGTTGGGGAATATTAGACAAATTGCACAGAGCACGAAAACTGCTGCTATTAAAATTTCCTGCTCAGACCAAACCGGGTAGACGGAATTGTGTACACGCTGGATTGGAAAAGTTGATTGCTGGCTGCTGCTCATTGTTGTTCACTTTCTTCTTCTTCTTCCCATTTCCCTTTTCACCCGCATCGCCCATTATCACAGATGTTTCTGCCTCCTATCCTATTCTCCAGCAATGTTCCACCATCCATCGGTTAACAGATTAATGTTGATATGGATTCACCCCCGGTTTTTCGTATCTGCAAGTCTTTTCTTACTGAACACTACTGAAATTTCAGGACTTGTAATTTGGGAAGCAGGGTTAAAAATTGGTAAAAATGAGAACAGGAAGAGTTGAATAACTTCTATTTCAAGAATCCAAGATTAATGCTGAATTTTCTCATGAAACTAATCACCAAATACAGATAGTAAACTACGAATGTTCATGAAAAATGAGGGGAAAATAGATTCATAATTCACCACATAAGTCAGCTCCATACAAACTTGGTGAAACAGTAGACTGCACTGATATGAATCTGTTCACACACCAACCACAAGGTAACAAATGCTCACTGAAAAAATAATGACATTGAAATTGCAAGACTGCCTTCTAAAAGTTGAGATTTTAAAATTATTTGGATTTTGATTGCAGAGTGATTGATGATAACAATACATTTGAAGTTACATTTATTATAATGTATTTATTAGAATATTATAACTAAATGAATTTGTAATATCATAATTATTGCCATCGGTGAGCGATGCCGTTTTCCTGAGTATAAAATGATCTCTGCTCTCCAGAGATTGTTCATTGGTGCAGGCTGTACAGGAGTAGCGCCTGTCATCAAATAGGAGGTACTAGACACGGGCAGTTTTCTGATAGCTTAAGTTTTCCACTACTTGTTCTCCCTGTTTTCAATATTTTACGTATCAATATACAAATTTTGTATAGTCCTTAGGGTGGATAGCAAGTCTTGCAAGATGGTAAATTGTTTGCATTTTCGTTAAATAACAATAATGGGAATAATGATGTCAATTTCTCATTTCTCCATTCCATTTCTTCAATATCTGCGTGGAACATTGTTATCACATCAACGAGCCAGATTGTTGAAAGCAAGCAGAACAAATGCAAGTTTATTGCTGGAAGCTCTCAACACCAGACGTCTTTCAACACGAGCACTCATAATACACATAACGATAAATATTTGTAATGTCTGTGCCAGTCGATTTGGACAGATCGTGGAGTGAGTTATGAGCCGGATAATGGTTCTGAAACGAAGTCGTCTCGACAAAGACGAAGATGAGACTGAAGAATCAGGCAATCGCCGCAAAACAGAAACAAAAGAGATTAGTTGAGAGGTGAAGAGCGTCGTCCCGCCATCATAAATAATGCTCTTTTTCATAGAGATTTGTTCGTCGTCGAACGAAGAAGCACTTTGTCTCCTTGATTTCTATGTCTGGCTGAATGATTTCAAAGAATTTCCAAAACTAATCCACCCGCAACTGAAAACTGATTTGTTTCGGGCTCAAAGGTCGGCGCCGTGTTACTTTTGGATTCCAGGGTTGGTGAAGGGTGGAGGAAGTATGGGAAAGGGTGAAGAAGTGTTTGGGATGGGTGGGGGAGGGTTGGTCGGGTACTAGTTTAGCTTAATTTTAGAAAATCATCCCTCAACATTAACCGGCAGCCCTTCTCATTAGACACTAGCTTTGTACGGTCCTCTTAACAACTATTGTAAGAATAGTTCGGGGTCGAGACAGGAATTTTCAACTATTTCTCACACTGTCAGATGGCTTATCGAACCAAAAATGCTCTCGTAATATCAGTGAATATGGAACTCTCAACAATGAGATTTTCTAGTGGAGTATCAGTCACTATTTGATAACTGGATCTTAAAATGAACTTGATTATTGTCCACGGATCATTGTATATTCAAAAATGAATGGATTATTTCTATGTTTTTCAAGTCAATTGAATTTCAGTTCAAATAAGATGGGGGAGAAAATGTGGGATGATTCTTCCTTGACCTTGATACATGCTCAAATCAAAATAGGTAAAACCATTTACCGAATCTAGAATTCCAATAATAAGTAATGTGCATTAATCTATAATCATTATTAACAAAATATAACATGAATTACTGTCAAAATTTTCAGGCAATATTCTTACTAAGAAACAACATTGTACGAATTTAAAAATTCAACAAATAATCAACAATTAAACACAAGTTGTGAATTTGTATACTTTTCTTAGAGTTATCCATCAATAAGAGCAGTGAATAAGTGTTTATTTTTTAAAAACTTCAAAAAACATTATGTCTGACTAGAGAAAAAGAGCACAGTTCCCAAAAGTCAAGTCCATTGATGAAATTTTTAGTTATATTCATAGTTACAATCTTGGAAGTTTCATAGTGTCCTTATTTATTTTTATTGTTTATTTTGATATCCATTCAAATAAGAAGATTTTCAAAAATTTCAAGTATCAAAGTATGAATTCCTGGTGAGCTATTCCAATCGTCCATGGTACCAGCCTCCTGTCAACTGTCACTACTGCATTTAGTGAATTGAAATTTATCACCAACAAGAATCCTCCCGAGAAATAATAATAATTGATTTCATTAATTTATTCATTGCACCTACAGATTGCGTCGGCGACTGAGCTGGATACACGACAATCAGTGAATACCAGGTAGCAATTATCGTTTTAATAGACAGTTTCTGACAACGTGCTGCAGCAATTGGTGGCGTTTGGGGAAGGAGTGGAGAGTGCAATCAACGTTATTAGCAGCGGGAGCAACATCAACCGGAGGAGTAGCAAATCTTGGCATTCGGTGTTGAGTTTTTGACGGCGATCTGCCGGTATGCAAATCTCGACGCTGCCAGACAAAGACAGCCGATGACTGGTCACTGTCGCCGTCCTACCGTGCCGTGCCGGCCCGTAATTAACCCGGTGACGACTACGGTACGACCGGTATGCGTCACCCCACCCCCTCTCCACTGACAGAAGCTGTCCGTCTACCGATTAATGAACAGGGTCCTCTATTGGTACAAAGCATCCATCCACGTCCTCCCAGTAGACGACAGCACTTGACTCGGCATGCAAACTAGCAGCCTCGCCTCCTCGCCTAGCTCATGAGACCGATAATAATTTGACTCACGGTCAACCTTCGCGCCCCCCTTCATCATTCGATTCACTGCCAATCTCATCATGGGAAAAAGCCGATCAAAAATGCGGTCCTGTCACCGACAGCCTAATGAATGTCCACGTTCAATTACAATAGCATTGAGAGTTGAAATAGAACGGCAAAAAATGTAGCAATTGCTACTAAGGAGAGTTCAAATAGCTCCAAGGAAGTTATTTTTCTTAGAAGATATATTGATATTAACTGAAAAAAGAAGAAAAAACTTCAATAAATAAGGAGAGTCCGGTCCCACAAGGTGTCAAACTATCAATTCGCTAGTGTTCATCTAAGTCTCATGAACAATCTTCTGTCAAGAAAAACTTATCTGTTAGTTAATGAGAATTCATATAAATGCAACTACCTACTTAAATTTTCATACATTCGATGCATGATCATGATTATTCGAATAAATTCTTGGTATACGCTACCCTGAATTTCCCAAAGCCTTTTATTGCATCGATTATAGGCAATTGATAGATCGTTTTCATCGTATGGGTTGGAACGATGGTTATAATGTAACCTTATCTGAATTTGGGAGAGGAATGGCACAAGGTTACCTTATTTTTTCTCTCCCTATCCTTCTGATGATGTACTTATTGTATTAATCAATCAATCAATAAAGTATCGATAATACACTGAATGATCACTGTATCTCATTTGATATAGACTTGAAAAATCAAAAGTACTACATTTGAATTTTGGAAATGAGTGCATTTGCATTGAATAGTTCTGTGAACACGTTTACTAGACACTTTAGAGGCTGAAAATGTAAATGAAAATAAGAATAATGGAAATGAATCAGGATCAGGAGTGAAAGGTAGAGAAGTCTATAAACATTATTTTGATACATCTCTTTTTAATATAAAAATATATTGATAGTTTCGAAAATTGAAATCTCTCTCCCAATCGTTCCAATGGAGAGTGTTATTGTGAAGATGGGAAAGAATAGAGAGAAAAATATAATAAAAATCTGGTGTAGCGCACTCACACAACTTTCCTTGCCGTTATGAAAATTTATCACCTGACGCTAGTGTTCTCGCGCATCTCAAGTCTACTGTTCAAAAATCTGACCCAGCTGCTGACAGGACAATAACGCTGGAAACACACGATGTCTGCTATCTCTCCATAGTGAATGATTCAATAGAATCAACAGTTGCCAACAGTTTACAATTGAATAATCACATTTTCTCGGATTTCGAGCTCATTCTCAATTTTAGGTGAAAATGTTACTGAACATTAATTGTAGAGATTTCATGCTCAATCGTTTCCACTTGAAATTTTCTGTTTAAATTGTATCTGAAGCCTGATAATTGAGAATCTAAAATCAAACTTTGCATAGATGAGGCGGAGCTCCTGATATTTTTACAGATATAAGACTTGTGGCAGTTGATAGAGCTTATCAATGACTATTCTAGGTATAAATTGATCAAAATCGTTGGAGCCGTTTTCGAGAAAATCGCGAAATTTGTTTTTGACAACATTTTCGCCATTTTAACCGCCATCTTGAATTGCATTTGATCGAAATTGTTCGTGCATGGTCCTTATATTGTAAGGACCTTAAGTTCCAAAGTCATTCCGTTGATTGGGAGATGAGATATCGTGTACACAGACGCACATTTACTCATACACACACACACATACAGACCAATACCCAAAAACCACTTTTTGGACTCAGGGGACCTTGAAACGTATAGAAATCTAGAAATTGGGGTACCTTTATTTTTCCGGAAAGCAATACTTTCCTTTCCTTAGGGCAAGGAAAGTAAAAATATTAAGCAAATGAGAGCCTACTCTACATCTTTGTTTCTTTCCTTCATTCATTATAATGACGAATAATAATGATTTCTATTCTCATTCCTATCAATTTTCTTCTTCGTTCTTTCTGATCTGATCAGATTCTGATACCATTATTTGTGTGACTGTAATGGAGGTACAGACTCAGGTTTGTACATAGTCCATGTGGTTATACATTGAAGAGTACTATGTAGTTGAGTATATGTAGTTGGTTTCAAGTGAGTATAGTATGTTTATAGGTTGGTTAGTACATTGCACCGTCGATTAAGTGAAACAAGCTTCAAGAACGAAAACAGTTCCATTAGCGTAGGATGATGATACCACACGAACTGTTGATTTGATACTCGTATCAATTTCAGAACGATATTCAGTTGCCACATAGACGGAAAACAAGAGCAAAGTCTATTCAACTTGTTGCATGAATCGATTCAATTAAAAAGCGGCCAAGGTTGGTGTGGGGCAGTCGAAGGTGGCGGTTGGAGGTGGCATGGAGGCAGGGGCACATTCAGTAGTGTCCCATGTTGAGAGTGCTCCGAGCTTTTGCTAATGGAATAAGCAGCAGCCGTATCCTGTATAGGCTCGTTCAGCCCCAATATAGTTGCATAGTTGCAATCTTGTTGCAACAAAGCGCATCAGCCTAGATGCACCAGCCGCTTTGTGAGTGGCGGTGCAACGTCAACAGACCACTGCCAACCACCTCTCGCTTCCGGCCGCTCCACAGCTTGCTTCCAAATTTTATAGGGCTGTGATTTTATGCGCAACACTAATAGCTCTTCGATTT